>NC_041384.1:216319449-216355358 GCF_002162155.2 Triticum dicoccoides
GTGGAAAATGTCCATGAGGACAGACCTAGGGTTTCAGCTCGGGTGGGTTTGGGCCGTTGGATACGGAAGCATCCGACGGTGGTTGATGCGTGATCCGCGTGATATGCTCATGGTCCAATCAGAACGCAGCAAACCATTTGATGACCTTATGACCAATATAAATTGGTCGTGATCGATTCAAGATAAAAAAATTCATTCCATTTTTCAGTGCTCAAAATGAGTATTTTTGTGAAAGTCCTATCAAATATTTGTTCAAATGATTCCATATTTCGCACAAGTTTGCATCTTCGAATGGCAAACAATATTGACAAAGGGAGTTTTCATTTTCTTTGGACGAAAAAACCATTTTCCATTTTTCGAGTGCCCAAAAGGAGGTTTTTTTGTGAAGAACCTATAATATATTTGTTGCAAAATTGGACTGAATCATTTTTCTAAAATACTAGGCCATATTTCATGCACAATTGACCAAATGGTTGGGTGTAAAAAGTTTTGATCCACCTCTCGTGAAAAAGACAAATTTTCGCCGGTTCAGTTGGAAGCGGGTCAAATTTGAACTGTAGCTGCCTTCTAGTTTGCTCTTTATTTTTTCAAAAAATCATTTCTAGGTACATAAGTATCTATTTTATCAGAGAAACGCCAAAAAAATTCCAAGATTCAACCACTAGCTAGGAACAGTCATTCCCGCCGTTTTGACCGCATTTTGAAACGGGCATAAAAAATTCAAAAAAAATCAAAAAAAATGGAAAACCTTCGCATTGTGTCATCGTATGTGACCAAGTTTCCAGGAAAAATAATAAACTTGTAATACGACAATTATTTTAAAAAAGTGTTCTCAGAAACGAGCTATCATGTGTGGAGATCAATGGCTTTCAAGCCAAATGATCAATCTTATGGCCACATTCATGGCATAGTTTGTTCAAATGGTCTCATATTGTGCACAAGGGTGCATATTGGAATGGCAAACAATGTTGCCTAAGAAAGTTTTCATTTTCGTTGCACGGAAAATTCATTTTCCATTTTTCGAGTGCTCGAAATGAGGTTTTTTTGTGAAGGACCTACCATATATTTGTTGCAAAATTGTACCAAATCATTTTTATAAAATATTAGGACATATTTAATGCACAATTGACAAAATGGTTGGGTGTCAAAAGTTTTGATCCACCTCTGGTGAAAAAGACAAATTCCCGCCGATTCAGCTGGAAGCGGGTCAAATTTGAACTGCAGCTGCCTCATAGTTTGCTATTTATTTTTTTCCAAAAATCATTTCTAGGTACGTAAGTATCTATTTAATCATAGAAACACCAAAAGTTTTCCAAGATTCAACCACTAGCTAGGAACGGTCAAGCCCGCAGTTTTGACCGCATTTTGAAACGGGCATAAAAAATTCAAAAAAAATCAAAAAATTGGAAAACCTTCGCATTGTGTCATTATATGTGAACAAGTTTCCAGGAAAAATAATAAACTTGCAATACGGTAATTATTTTAAAAAAAGTGTTCTCAGAAATGAGCTATCAAGTGTGAAGATTCATGGCTTTCAAGCCAAATGATCAATCTTATGGCCACATTCATGGCATAGTTTGTTCAAATGATCTCATATTATGCACAAGGGTGCATATTGGAATGGAAAACAATGTTGCCTAAGGAAGTTTTCATTTTCTTTGGACGAAAAAACCATTTTCCATTTTCTGAGTGCCTGAAATGTGTTTTTTTGTGAAGGACCTACCATATATTTGTTGCAAAATTGGACCTAATCAATTTTATAAAATACTAGGCCATATTTAATGCACAATTGACAAAATGGTTTGGTGTCAAATTTTTTGATCCACCTCTGGTGAAAAAGACAAATTCCCGTCGATTCAGCTGGAAGCGGGTCAAATTTGAACTGCAGCTGCCTCATAGTTTGCTCTTTATTTTTTCCAAAAATCATTTCTAGGTAAATAGGTATCTATTTAATCATAGAAACACCAAAAAAATTCCAAGATTTAACCACTAGCTAGGAACTGTCATTCCCGCCGTTTTGACCACATTTTGAAACGGGCATAAAAAATTCAAAAAGAATCAAAAAATTGGGAAACCTTCGCATTGTGTCATTATATGTGACCAAGTTCCCAGGAAAAATAACAAACTTGTAATACGGCAATTATTTTAAGAAAGTGTTCTCAGAAACGAGCTATCACGTGTGGAGATCAATGGCTTTCAAGCCAAATGATCAATCTTATGGCCACATTCATGGCATAGTTTGTTCAAATGATCTCATATTGTGCACAAGGGTTCATATTGGAATGGCAAACAATGTTGCCTAAGGAAGTTTTCATTTTCGTTGGACGAAAAAACCATTTTCCATTTTCCGAGTGCCCGAAAGGAGGTTTTTTTGTGAAGGAACTACCAAATAATTGTTGCAAAATTGGACCAAATCATTTTTATAAAATACTAGGCCATATTTAATGAACAATTAACAAAATTTTTGGGAGTAAAATTTTTTGATTCACCTCTCGTGAAAAAGACAAATTTCCGCCGATTCAGCTGGAAGCGGGTCAAATTTGAACTGCAGCTACCTCATAGTTTGCTATTTATTTTTTCCAAAAATCATTTCTAGTTACATAAGGACCTATTTAATTATAAATACATGGTTTGGTGGCGATACGTCGAGGTTTGGGCGGTGGCCGAGGGCCCCAACTCTAGAGCGCGTAAACTCGCATGCCCGTCGCGTGGTCACCGCGTGACCGTAATGTTGCCATGTGTTCTGGGTGGCCTAGGCATTTCGAGTGGGTTGGGAACTTCCCAGGTTGGTGCTAGGAAGAAAATTAGAACATAAGATTCTCACGAGGAGACCGATCGATGCTCAAACATGAATTAGCAACCAAGTGTTTGATTAGCGGTACGGGAAATGCACATGGCCAATGGGCGTGAGTTTTGGCTGAGGATGATCATCTACTAAGGAGAATGTCTTCACCAATTTTTAGCTCAAAAGGAGGATCCTAGGTGGTACTTGCTTTGCAAAGTACCACGCTGGACAAAAATATGAATGTTGAAGCTGGGCTCAAAATAATGAATGGAGTGAGCTGAAATTTTGTGCAGGATGGTTATTTGGGCATAGGAAAGCATTGCAGAAAATTGATACCATTTGTACATGCCAAAGTAGTACTTCCTTCACAATGCTCTTCTATGGATAGAAACTTGGGAAAACTAGTGAGAGAGATTGGATGAATGAAATGAGCTCAAAATTTGTGTAGGTAAGTTACTTAAGTATGGTCATGCGCTGGTAAATTTTCAGATCATTTGGGTAAGCCTAGCTAGTACTTACTTCACAAAGCTTCTCTCGAGGTAGAAACTTTGGAAATTTCCCGAGAAAGATTTACTAGGAAAATTGAGCTGAATATTATCATGTGGCAATGATTTGGGTATGGAAGAGTGCCCGAAAAGTTTGAGAGTAATAGGAGGGGTCTATATAACACTTGCTTTGCAACGTGCCAATTTGGCCATAAAATATAAATTGAACCTGGGCTCACATAGATGACTTGACTGAGCTGCAATTTGGAGGAGGGTGATAATTTGGGCATATGAAGGAACTGTATAAATTTCATGTCATTTAGAGATATAAAAAAGGTACTTCCTTCACAATGCTTCTAGGTGGACAAAAACTTTGGAAATTTGCCGAGGAAGATTTGCTAGGCAAATGGAGCTGAATTTTGTCATGCGGTAATGAATTGGATAGGAAAGAGTGCCCAAAAATTCCAAGGGCAATCAAGAATATATAAATAGCACTTCCTTCATAAAGTGTTATTGTGAATAGAATAGGAAAATGAATATTCTTGAATTAGTTTTGAACTAGGCAAGGAAGGATTTTTACATATTTGATGAAGATATGCCCCAAAGAATTTATGGGATTTTTTTGGGAATTTTGGGAATGATAGAAATATAGGTTGCTTCACAACCTAGGGCAAAAACTGCCACATGGACATGACACATAGGCAAAACTGATGAGATGGCGCCTAGTCATCACAACCCACCACAATCTACAAGGCTATGACCATCTATATTGGTCATTAACAACTAGAAATAAGGCAGCGGACTAGCACTGTTTGCTTTGTGACCATTTCGTGTAAGGAAATTACGACCTTTCTGACCAAAATGGTCGCAATGGTTTAGGGTTTGGAGCCCCCTGAACAGCTTTTGACCAATTGGTCTAAAATGGTCATAAATTTATGACCAATTCTTCAAGGGTCACTGACAAAAGGTCATAAGTTGACATATTTCTTGTAGTGTAGGTGGCGAATGGTAAAACCAAGGTTGAGCCTTGCTGGAGGAGTTTTATTCAAAGCGAACTGTCAAGGGGTTCCCATTATAACCCAACCGTGTAAGGAACGCAATATCCAGGAACATAACACTGATATGCCGGAAACTAGGGCGGCAAGAGTGGAACAAAACACCATGCATAAGGCCGAGCCTTCCACCCTTTACCAAGTATATAGATGCATTAATTAAATAAGAGATATTGTGATATCCCAACAAGTAAACATGTTCCAACAAGGAACAACATCTCCATGTTCCAACAAGGAACAAACTTTAATCTTCACCTGCAACTAACAACGCTACAAGAGGGGCTGAGCAAAGCGGTAAAATAGCCAAACAATGGTTTGCTAGGACAAGGTGGGTTAGAGGCTTGGTTCAACAATATGGGAGGCATGATAAGCAAGTGGTAGGTATCGCAGCATAGGCATAGCAAAAGAGCGAGCATCTAGCAAGCAAAGATAGAAGTGATTTCGAGGGTATGGTCATCTTGCCTGAAATCCCACAAGGAAGAAGAACGAGTCCATGAAGAAGATAAACGGACGCAGCCAACGGATCCTCACAAACACGACATTATCGGAATCAACCCAAAGAAGCAACACCGTAAAGAGGCAAACAACATAGTAAACAACCATCACAAAATCATGGCATGATGCACATCCAAGTATGATGCATGTCTGGTTTAATGAGGCATGGCATGGCAATATGCACAAGCAATCCTACAAATTAAGTGGAGCTCAATATGCAACGAGTTGCATATTGACGGAACACCACGTGACTTATTTAGTTCACTCTCGTTTATGTACCCAACAAGATTAAATGTTGTTAGCATGTCAAGATGTGAAGCATAATGAAACTATCTATCTAGGCAAGTTTAAAAGAGGCCGGAAGCAACAAACAACAATTCCGCTAAATCCCCATATGCAAATATATAATTTGTTTTAATCCGATGCACGGTTTGTGAGTAATAAAATGCATGAAGTTTAGGGGCTATTCTATAAAACTGACAACTCTGGGATAAATATGAAATTCGACTTGAACATGAAAAAAAACGTCACGGGCCGAATCTGTTGGCCCAATAACAGGAAAAAAACAGAGGGGCTTCGGCGGGGTGGCCTCACCATGGGCTCGGCCCGGTTGAAGGAGAGGCCTGGCGCGACTGGGCCTTGGAGCGAGCGCGGCTGGATCCCGTGAGCGGACAAGCTCGACTGGTCAACGCAGGGGATCGAGCGGGACTGGCGCTGGCCTCGTCTTCGAAGCAGAGGAAAACAGGGGCGTGACTGTGGATCTCCGGGAAGAGGATGGCGGCTGGCGGAGGCGAGATCCGGCGATGCTGAAGTGGGTTCGGCCGGAGACGACGGCTTGACGAAGCAGGGGAGGCTCGGGCAACACACTGGACTGTTGTTGCTCCTTCGGTGGCCGCCGTGGAGGACCATGGCCGGTGCGACAGAGCCGCTGGTCCGGCGACATTACAATGGAGACGGAGGGCGGCGGGGTCGAGCGAAGGTGCATGCGAAGGAGAGGAGGGCGACGAGGCTTGATCCTGCTCTGCTGCTGCGGGCACGGGGAAGAGGAGGAGGGAGCTCGTGCTCCTGCGGGTTCGGGCAAGAAACAGAGCAGCTCCGGCGAGGGACTTGGCGCGGCCTTCCGCACGAACGGTGACCTAGATGCAGGGGAGCGGTGGAGGCACGGTTTTGGCGAGGAGGCGGAGTTCCTTTGGCAGCCATGGCGGTTGGCGTGCTCCTAGCTAGGGCGTAGCTGCTCCTGGGTGACTACGATGACTGGGTTCAAGTTGTGGTCGTCGTTCTTGATGCGGCAGAGGAAGCTGGAGTGAGTCCTCGCGAGAAAGATGGTCGAGGCCGAGCGCGTTGGAGGAGTGGATCTCGGGCTCGGGGATGAGGTGGATCGAGGGAGGCAAGGGACCTGCTGTGGATGAGCTCCGTCTCGAGGAGCTCCTGCTCGGGCACGAGCGTGGAGACGCGGGACTGCGGCCAGAGGAGGTTGGTCAGGCACGGAAAAGGAGGCGGTGGTTGGATTGGGTGCAGATGGATCCCGAGGTGGGAGATGCTGGCGTCGGGGATTGGACAGGGAGGATCCCTAGAAAATAGGGTTTGGTCTGATTTGGGTGGGGTTGGTCCATATATAGGATAAAGAGAGTGGGTTTAGTCCGTCTGATCGTAATCGGGCGGTCGAAAAAAATATGCTACGAAGTTCAATTAACAAAACGGAGATGTTTTGTAGATATTTGGGGATGTTCTGAGTCCAACGGTGACAACTGTTCGGGGCAGGTTCGGAACAGTTTCGGACGCGCATGTGAGGGGTCGTTGCACTGTGCAAGAGGGGTTTTCGGACCGAGCGATCGCATCGGACGGCTCCGGACGCGAAGAGGGGTAGGTTGGAGCTTGTGGGCTGTGCAGAAGGCCTCAGGCTGAGAGGAGAGAAGAGAGAGAAGCCCGGCGTCTGTTTCCGGAGACCGAAAACGTCCGACGTTAGACCGGCTATAATGCTGCTATAGTTTAACGGTTGGGCTATCAAACGAACTCCGAATGCGATGATACTTGGCAGGCGGCCTACCTACAACATAACAAGACCACACGCCAACTCTCATCCCATTCTGAGAAAATTTTCCGGCCACTTGTAAAATACTATTTCGGACATGTCGCGGGCGCGTGCAAGTGTGTCTGGGCTCAGAACGGACAATGGAGAGAACGAGGAGGCCGGGACGCATGCAAGTTTCAAAAACATGATGATGCAATGCACATGATGACATGACAAGATGCGACACGCAAGCAAATGACAAGGCAACAACAACGAAACACCGGAAGACACCTGGCATAACGGTCTCGGGGCGTTACACCTCATACCTTTTCCCTACCTATTAGCTTAAATAGTCTTGATCGCGAGGGTGTGAGATTGCTGAGTCCCCGTGACTCACAGATACTTCCAAAACCAGCTTGCAGGTGCCGATGAGATCGTGCAGATGACGCAACCGAGCTCAAGGAGGAGCTCGATGAAGATCTTGTCCTTTGTGTTGTTCTTGTTCTAGTTGATCAGTAGTGGAGCCCAGTTGGGATGATCGGGGATTTGTGTAGCATTTGGGGTAGTCTTCTTTTATTTTGGTTCCGTAGTTGGACCCTGATTGTATCTGGTTGATGTAATGCTTTATTCATGTATTATGTGAAGTGGCGATTGTAGGCCAACTATGTATCTCTTTCCCTTATGTATTACATGGGTTGTGTGAAGATTACCTCACTTGCGACATTGCTTTCAACGCGGTTATGCCTCTAAGTCGTGCTTCGACACGTGGGAGATATAGTCGCATCGAGGGCGTTCCAAGTTGGTAATCAGAGCCTTCCCCGACTTAGGAGCCCCCTGCTTGATCGAATCATTGGCGTTGTTGAGTCTAGAAAAATGTTTTGAGTCATTTAGGATTATATATATCGGAGAGTTAGGACTTGTTTTTACTCCTCAGTCCCTTCGTCGCTCTGGTGAGGCATCCTGACGTAGAGCTTTGACTCTTCTCTTCTCAAATTTCACTAAAAAAAATTAGGATCACGCGGGTATCTTGGAATTGTTCTGATGGTTTTGTGACGAGAACATTGTTCTTGGTGCCTCCTGTCATTTAGGGGTTGTGGCAGTGTCCCGGGGAGTTGAGCTCTGAGGTGTTGTCGTCACAATTTTATCGTTGGAGTTCTGGAATACCTGAGTTTACTTTTGCTGACATCGAAAATCTCTTTTATGCAGTTGTTGGTTAGATAACCTCAACGCCACCCAGTACTGGGGCGGGAGTCCGGGAGTATTGCCATAACTCGTATAACGGATGCTTTTCGAAGGTTGAGGTAGACGATTTCCGAAGGTTTCTTGGTTATGTGTTGAAGGATGGATGCAGCTGGATGTAGGATTTGCTAGTTTTGAGTGAGATAGTATGCTTCCCCTGTATCCCCAACACCTGATTGCATAACCGGAAAGTTTCGGGAGTTTATAAGTGGGAATTCAAGTAGCTCTTAGGATATCTTTCCGACAGATGTATGATATGAAATTGGGGTTTGACGTCTAGTGGTCCGCCTATCCACGGTTGGTTTTACAGTGGTCTCGTTGTGTCTTAAAGAGTCCTTGGCTATGCCGACTCGGGGACGCTTCGTATGTCATGTGCACTGCCTTGTACATGATGGTGCTGTACGATCGATCCCATGTAGGCCCCACCACGAAAACTTCGGACGAAATCTCTATCATATGTTTGTTTCGGCTTATTCTGCAAGCCAATGCTTTGTTTTGTTTTGAGTTGTGGTATTCAAGTTGCTTCGAAGTCAAATGTTGATTCCATACCTTCCCCAAATGGTGTTCTCATGTTCCCATGTGAATACTAATCCTTCTTGATCATTGAAATTGTCATGTCAATCATTTTTAACCGGCGTGTTTCTCTTCAAGATGATCCTATCAATTGTCTCATCCGTAAGAGTAACTCTAAGTATTCTCAACGGTGTTTGTTTCATTCGTCCCAAGTTGCCTTTGTTTTTCCCACCCTCCCACCCTTTTTCTTCAAGGACTCATATTTCTTAATCAAGTATCCATTTTATTCTTGTGAAGTCTCTTCATTCTTTTCTTTCAATGTTTTACCCGGTGGTTCACACGAAGATGCTCTTCTAGTTCGTCATTCCTCACTCATTTTCCTTCTCCGGTGGATTCAATTCAAACTTTGGTATTGAGCATTGTCTTTTATTTTTGTCCAATGCTTTTCTTATGCCGGTGCACCTCATAATCATTCACTTCTCGCCATCCATTTGTTCTGGAGTGCTGAAGATATCTCAGAAGATTCACGTTTTCATTCCCGATTCGTTCAAGTTATTTCGAGGTTCTTATCTTATTCAAGCCATTTAATTCAACTGGCGCAATCTATCTTTTAAATCGTTCCACGGTGTTTCTTTTCAGTGGGCCCTAACCCACGGGTCTTTTTCCAGGATCTTACCTGACTCTTCTTATTTTTCTGGAGTTATCCTCAAATTCTTTTCGAAGTTTGACGTAAGAATAAATTATCATCAGTCATATGTATTTCTCCAAGATCTTTCAAATTCTTTTCATCGTTGACTCTACCTCTCCGCTTTTGATTCTTCCGGAGTGTCTCAACAATTCATGGTGGTGTTTCTCATCATCATTCTCAGATTTTGAAGACCGAAGAAGAGTTTCTTTTAAATATTGCCCCATTCTTTGCCATCCTCTCATAATTGTTTTCGGTTGTGAGATTTTTTTTTCACCCATCCGGAGCAATTCAAGATTTTGTTCAGTTTGATTATCCGGAGCCCGTCATCTAAGATTTATTCATTCTAGCTTTCAGCTCTCATACTCTAAATCATACCAGTGTCTAAATCAAGGATTCTCTAATCAGCTCGTAATCTCTTCATTCTCATGGATCTAAATTCTCTCAAGCATCTTTGTTTAATTGCTAATTCTTCCCGGTGTTTCTTCATGTTTTAATCGTTCTTTTTCAATTCTTACGGTGGTTCGTTCAAGAGTTTTCTTCCTTCGTGTATCATATCTATGCATTCGTGCTTTTCAAATTCTACCGGTGGATCGTTGAAGACTTTCTCAAGTTTGCGCCATATCTCTCTAAATCCTTCCAGCGGGAATAAGTAGTATGCCAAATCCGTTGCTTGTCATCAATTTAATTGATGAAGGATAAGCATAATGTAATTCTTATTCTTGTTTCATCGACTAAATTCAACTCCTTATTCCGGAGCCTCGCCAAAATTCTCGATTTCAATTCTTTCATCTTCTCTTCCCGCAATTCCAAGCTCTCTCAATTATATCATCGCGAAGCTCCATCTAAATCATTACAAGATTTCACCTTGTGTTTTCAACTTCTTTTTCCTTCTATTTGATCATTCTTTTGTTTAACGGAGTTCTTCATGAAGGGTCTACATGATGGTTCATAAAGGATGTTATTTCTTCTCGAAGTTCTAATCGAGATTCTTTTCTAAGGAGCTCAAGCATTCTTCATCTTGCATCCGGAGTGCAATTCTTTCTACCTTATCATTGGAGGTGGTATTATGTCATTCTTGATATTTTGAGTTCATGTTTCATGATTCACATGTTATTAAGAATGAGGTATTTTAAACACACCAATCAACTAGTTGGAGCTATCTTGTGTCATGTTTCACCTAAAGCCTTCCCTAAGGATTGTTGCTATCTATGGTGCTCATAAGTGACCCAAGTTCTTCTTTTATCCTCCTGGTGAAATAGCTTTCTCGTCTCCTTGTTGATATCAATCCAATTCTTTTCCCGTAAGTGGCTGGTTGTCACCTCATAATTTGAGATGTATTCCATAAGACCATATCAAGGTTATTCTTTTCATTGTTGCTGTTCCAACAACTCCGCTCGACCCGTCTCCTAAGGATGCCTTCTCAAGCTCTTTTGTGGCAGAAGTTGGCATTTTCTTCTCCATTCCCCTATTTCAATTAGCTATCTTCTATTTCTCTCTTCTGGAGGCATTGCGATGTTGCTCTTTTTAACCCATCATCTTGTTTTGTCAAGATCATGCTTCTTTCTTTGCTTACCCATTTAACCGGAGTGTTCTGTCCTTTTTGCTCAAGTTCTTTTCACCTTATCAAGCCTTGCATACCTTCTCAACCGGAGTGCTGCCCAAAGTTGTTCTTCCTTGTTCCCCTTTGCTAACGGAGTGTTTGCAACTTTGTTCTTCTTCGTTGCTTTCTTTCAATTTGCTCAACCTCGCAAGGTTCTTTGGATTCACTCGTTTGTCACAGAAGCAACTTAGTTTTACTGCTTATCTTTCTCTTCCGTTGTCCCTACGGTGCCATTCTAGATCTCGGGACGAGATCCTCTTGTAGTGGTGGAGTGTTGTAACGCCCCGAGACTGATGTGCCAGGTGTCCTCCAGTTATTCGCTGTTGTTGCCTTGTCATTCGCTTGCGTGTTGCATCTTGTCATGTCATCATGTGCATTGCATCATCATGTTTTCGAAACTTGCATCCGTCCCAGCCTCCTCGTTCTCTCTGTTGTCCGTTCTGAGCCCAGACACACTTGCACGCGCCCGCGGCATGTACGAAATATTATTTTATAAGTGGCCGGAAAATGTTCTCAGAATGGGATGAGAGTTGGCGTGTGGTCTTGTTATATTGTAGGTAGGCCGCTTGCCAAGTTTCATCGCATTCGGAGTTCGTTTGATAGCCCAACCGTTAAACTATAGCGGCATTATAGTCGGTCTAACGTCGGACGTTTTCGGTCTCCGAAAACAGACGCCGGGCTTCTCTCTCTTCTCTCCTCTCAGCCTGAGGCCTTCTGCACAGCCCACAAGCTCCAACCTACCCCTCTTCGCGTCTGGAGCCGTCCGATGCGATCGCTCGGTCCGAAAACCCCTCTTGCACAGTGCACCGACCCCTCACGTGCGCGTCCGAAACTGTCCCGAACCCGACCCGAACAGTTGTCACCGTTGGACTCAGAACATCCCCAAATATCTACAAAACGTCTCCGTTTTGTTAATTGGACTTCGTAGCATTTTTTTTTCAACCGGCCAATTACGATCGGACGGACTAAACCCACTCTCTTTATCCTATATATGAACCAACCCCACCCAAATCAGACCAAACCCTATTTTCTAGGCATCCTCCCTGTCCAATCCCCGCCGCCAGCATCTCCCACCTCGGGATCCATCTCCACCCAATCCAACCACCGCCTCCTTTTCCGTGCCCGACCAACCTCCTCTGGCCGCAGCCCCGCGTCCCCACGCTCGTGCCCGAGCAGGAGCTCCTCGAGACAGAGCTCATCCACAGCAGGTCCCTTGCCTCCCTCGATCCACCTCATCCCCGAGCCCGAGATCCACTCCTCCAACGCGCTCGGCCTCTACCATCTTTCTCGCGAGGACTCGCTCCAGCTTCCCCTGCCGCATCAAGAATGACGACCACAACTTGAACCCAGTCATCGTCGTCACCCAGGAGCAGCTACGCCCTGGCCAGGAGCACGCCAGCCGCCATGGCCGCCGAAGGAACTCCGCCTCCTCGCCAAAAACGCGCCTCCACCTCTCCCCTGCGTCTAGGTCACTGTCCGTGCGGAAGGCCACGCCAAGTCCCTCGCCGGAGCTGCTCTGTTTCTTGCCCGAACCCGCAGGAGCACGAGCTCCCTCCTCCTCTTCCCCGTGCCCGCAGCAGCAGAGCAGGATCAAGCCCTGTCGCCCTCCTCTCCTTCGCACGCACCTTCGCTCGACCCTGCCGCCCTCCGTCTCCGTTGTAACGTCGCCGGACCAGCGGCTCTGTCGCACCGGCCATGGTCCTCCACGGCGGCCACCGAAGGAGCAGCAGCAGCCCAGTGTGATGCCCGAGCCTCCCCTGCTTCGTCAAGCCGTCGTCTCCGGCCGAACCCACTTCAGCGTCGCCGGATCTCGCCTCCGCCCGCCGCCATCCTCTTCCCGGAGATCCACAGTCGCGCCCCTGTTTTCCTCTGCTTCGAAGACGAGGCCAGCGCCAGTCCCGCTCGATCCCCTGCGTTGACCAGTCGAGCTTGTCCGCTCGCGGGATCCAGCCGCGCTCGCTCCAAGGCCCAGTCGCGCCAGGCCTCTCCTTCAACCGGGCTGAGCCCATGGTGAGGCCACCCCATCGAAGCCCCTCTATTTTTTTTCCTGTTGTTGGGCCAACAGATTCGGCCCGTGACGTTTTTTTCCTGTTCAAGTCGAATTTCATATTTATCCCAGAGTTGTCAGTTTTATAGAATAGCCCCTAAACTTCATGCATTTTATTACTCAAAAACCGTGCATCGGATTAAAACAAATTATATATGAAAGTTGCTTAGAATTTTGTGTAGTTTCATAATATGTCATTTTCATCCATGTTTAAAATGCTTAAAATGCTGTTTGTTTAAATTTTCTTAAATAACTTGCTAAAATGATTTAATTCATAACTATTTAACCGTAACTCCGTTTGTAACAAACTTTATATGTAAATGGGTTGGAAAAATGCCTAGTTTATCATGGTGACCTTACTTTGCATGTTTAACAACTTTAAAATTGTGTTTACGGCAGAACAGTACCAAATCCATAAATATGCACATGAGGATTTTCCGGACTTGTTGCTTGTTGTTCCGGCCTCATTTAAACTTGCCTAGTTAGGTAGTTTTGTTGTGCTTCACCCCTTGCCATGTTAATCAAAATTTAATATTGTTGGGTACATAAACGAGATCGAACTAAATAACTTGAATGTGGTGTTTCTTCAACATGCAACTCGGTGCAAGTTGAGCTCCACTTAATTTGTAGTTTTGTTTGTGCACTTTGCCATGCCATGCTTCATTATACCGGACATGCATCATACTTGATTGTGCATCATGCCATGTTATGTGGTGGTTGTTTACTATGTTGGTTGCTTCTTTCCAGTGTTGCTTCTTAGGGTTGGTTCCGATAATGTCGTGTTTGTGAGGATCCGTTGGCTACGTCCGTTTGTCTTCTTCATGGGCTCGTTCTTCTTCCTTGCGGGATTTCAGGTAAGATGACCATACCCTCGAAATCACTTCTATCTTTGATTGCTAGATGCTCGCTCTTTTGCTATGCCTATGCTGCGATACGTACCACTTGCTTATCATGCCTCCCATATTGTTGAACCAAGCCTCTAACCCACCTTGTCCTAGCAAACCGTTGTTTGGCTATGTTACCGCTTTGCTCAGCCCCTCTTATAGCGTTGTTAGTTGCAGGTGAAGATTGAAGTTTGTTCCTTGTTGGAACATGGCGATGTTGTTCCTTGTTGGAACATGTTTACTTGTTGGGATATCAAAATATCTCTTATTTAATTAATGAATCTATATACTTGGTAAAGGGTGGAAGGCTCGGCCTTATGCCTGGTGTTTTGTTCCACTCTTGCCGCCCTAGTTTCCGTCATATCGGTGTTATGTTCCCGGATTTTGCGTTCCTTACGCGGTTGGGTTATAATGGGAACCCCTTGACAGTTCGCCTTGAATAAAACTCCTCCAGCAATGCCCAACATTGGTTTTATCATTCGCCACCTAGCCTTTTCTTTCCCTTGGGTAGGCCTGCCCAAGGGTCATCTTTATTTTAACCCCCCAGGCCAATGCTTCACTAAGTGTTGGTCCAACCCAGAGCACCGTGCGGGGCCGTCCCTTGGCAACTTGGGTTACGTTGGCTCCCGTACACTTAGCTTATCCGGTGTGCCCTGAGAACGAGATATGTGCAGCTCCTATCGGTATTTGTTGGCACAGCGGGTGGTCTTGCTGAACTTGTTTCACCATTGTCGAGGATGTCTTGTAACCGGGATTGCGAGCCTGATCGGGTCTTCCCGCTAGAAGGAATATCCTTCATTGACCGTGAGAGATTGTGATGGGCTAAGTTGGGACACCCCTGCAGAGATTTGAACTTTCGAAAGCCGTGCCCTCGGTTATGGGCAGATGAAAATTTGTTAATGTCCAGTTGTAGAAAACCTGAAGTTGATCTTAATTAAAATGCATCAACCGCGTGTGTAACCGTGATGGTCTCTTTCCGGCGAAGTCCGGGAAGTGAACACGGTGTTGGAGTTATGCTTGACGTAGGTTGTTTTAGGATCACTTCTTGATCATAGTTTTATCGACCGTGCCTTGCCTTCTCTTCTCGCTCTCATTTGCGTATGTTAGCCACCAAATATGCTAGTCGCTTGCTGCAACTCCACCTCATACCTTTTCCCTACCTATAAGCTTAAATAGTCTTGATCGCGAGGGTGTGAGATTGCTGAGTCCCCGTGACTCACAGATACTTCCAAAACCAGCTTGCAGGTGCCGATGAGACTGTGCAGATGACGCAACCAAGCTCAAGGAGGAGCTCGATGAAGATCTTGTCCTTTGTGTTGTTTTTGTTCTAGTTGATCAGTAGTGGAGCCCAGTTGGGACGATCGGGGATCTGTGTAGCATTTGGGGTAGTCTTCTTTTATTTTGGTTCCGTAGTCGGACCCTGATTGTATCTGGTTGATGTAATGCTTTATTCATGTATTGTGTGAAGTGGCGATTGTAAGCCAACTATGTATCTCTTTCCCTTATGTATTACATGGGTTGTGTGAAGATTACCTCACTTGCGACATTGCTTTCAATGCGGTTATGCCTTTAAGTCGTGCTTCGACACGTGGGAGATATAGCCACATCGAGGGCATTACAAGTTGGTAATCAGAGCCTTCCCCGACTTAGGAGCCCCCTGCTTGATCGAATCGTTGGCGTTGTTGAGTCCAGAAAAATGTTTTGAGTCATTTAGGATTATATATATTGGAGAGTTAGGAATTCTTTTTACTCCTCAGTCCCTTCGTCGCTCTGGTGAGGCATCCTGACGTAGAGTTTTGACTCTTCTCTTCTCAAATTTTACTAATTGTTTTTACAACATGATCAACAAGACTCTCCCCAAGTCTTCCCAAAGTTTCTACTTGGCACAAACACTAATTAAAAGCATAAAACCACATATAAACAGAGGCTAGATGAATTATTTATTAATAAACAGGAGCAAAAAGCAAGGAACAAAAGTAAAGTTGGGTTGCCTCCCAACAAGCGCTATTGTTTAACGCCCCTAGCTAGGCATGATGATTTCAATGATGCTCACATAAAAGATAAGAATTGTAACATAAAGAGAGCATCATGAAGCACATGACTAACACATTTAAGTCTAACATACTTCCTATGCATAGGGATTTTGTGAGCAAACAACTTGTGGGAACAAGAATCAACTTGCATAGGAAGGTAAAACAAGCATAACTTCAAAACTTTAAGGACATAGAGAGGAAACTTGATATTATTGCAATTCCTACAAGCATATATTCCTCCCTCCTAATAATTTTCAGTAGCATCATGAATGAATTCAACAATATAACCAGCACCTAAAGCATTCTTTTCATGATCTACAAGCATAGAAATTTTATTACTCTCCACACAAGCAAAATTCTTCTCATGAATAATAGTGGGAGAAAACTCAACAAAATAATTATCATGTGAGGCATAATCCAATCGAAAAATAAAATCATGATGACAAGTTTCATGGATATCATTATTCTTTATAGCATACAAGTCATCACAATAATCATCATAGATAGCAACTTTGTTCTCATAATCAATTGGAACCTCTTCCGGAATAGTGGATTCATCACAAAATAAAGTCATGACCTCTACAAATCCACTTTCATCAATATAATCATCATAAATAGGAGGCATGCTTTCATCATAATAAATTTGCTCATCAAAACTTGGGGGACAAAAAAATATCATCTTCATCAAACATAGCTTCCCCAAGCTTGTGGCTTTGCATATCATTAGCATCATGGATATTCAAGGAATTCATACTAACAACATTGCAATCATGCTCATCATTCAAATATTTAGTGCCAAACATTTTAATGCATTCTTCTTCTAACACTTTGGCACAATTTTCCTTTCCATCATACTCACGAAAGATATTAAAAAGGTAAAGCGTATGAGACAAACTCAATTCCATTTTTTTAATAGTTTTCTTTTATAAACTAAACTAGTGATAAAACAAGAAACTTAAAGACTCGATTTCAAGATCTAAAGATATACCTTCAAGCACTCACCTCCCCGGCAACGGCGCCAGAAAAGAGCTTGATGTCTACTACACAACCTTCTTCTTGTAGACGTTGTTGGGCCTCCAAGTGCAGAGGTTTGTAGGACAGTAGCAAATTTCCCTCAAGTGGATGACCTAAGGTTTATCAATCCGTAGGAGGCGTAGGATGAAGATGGTATCTCTCAAGCAACCCTGCAACCAAATAACAAAGAGTCTCTTGTGTCCCCAACACACCTAATACAATGGTAAATTGTATAGGTGCACTAGTTCGGCGAAGAGATGGTGATACAAGTGGTATATGGATGGTAGACAAAGGTATTTGTAATCTGAAATTATAAAAACAGCAAGGTAACTAATGATAAAAGTGAGTGTAAACAGTATTGCAATGCTAAGAAACAAGGCCTAGGGTTCATACTTTCACTAGTGCAAGTCCTCTCAACAATACTAACATAATTGGATCACATAACTATCCCTCAACATGCAACAAAGAGTCACTCCAAAGTCACTAATAGCGGAGAACAAACGAAGAGATTATGGTAGGGTATGAAACCACCTCAAAGTTACTCTTTCCAATCAATTCGTTGGGCTATTCCTATAAGTGTCACAAACAGCCCTAGAGTTCGTACTAGAATAACACCTTAAGACACAAATCAACCAAAACCCTAATGTCACCTAGATACTCCAATGTCACCTCAAGTATCCGTGGGTATGATTATACGATATGCATCACACAATCTCAGATTCATCTATTCAACCAACACAAAGGACCTCAAAGAGTGCCCCAAAGTTTCCATCGGAGAATCATGACGAAAACTTGTGGCAACCCCTATGCATATGTTCATGGGCGGAACCCGCAAGTTGATCACCAAAACATACATCAAGTGGATCAATAGAATACCCCATTGTCACCACGGGTATCCCATGCAAGACATACATCAAGTGTTCTCAAATCTATAAAGACTCAATCCGATAAGATTACTTCAAAGGGAAAACTCAATTCATTACAAGAGAGTAGAGGGGGAAGAAACATCATAGGATCCAAATATAATAGCAAAGCTCGCGATACAACAAGATTGTATCATATCAAGAACACAAGAGAGAGAGAGAGATCAAACACATAGCTACTGGTACATACCCTCATCCCCGAGGGAGGACTACTCCCTCCTCGTCATGGAGAGCACCGGGATGATGAAGATGGCCACCGGGGAAGGATTGCCCCCTCCGGCAGGGTGCCGGAACGGGTCTAGATTGGTTTTCGGTGGCTACAGAGGCTTCTGGCGGCGGAACTCCCAATCTATTGTCTCTTCTGGAAGTTTTAGGATACGTAGGTATATATGGATGAAAGAAGTACGTCGGTGGACCAAATGGGGGGCCATGAGGCAGGGGGCGCGCCCTAGGGGGGTGGGCGCGCCCCCACCCTCGTGGGCACCTCCCTTCTTTCCTGACATGCACTCCAAGCTTTTCCGGTAGCTTTCCTTCCAAAAATAACTTCTCTAGTTGATTTCGTTTTGTATCGACTCCGTTTTATATTCCCTTTCTTCGAAACACTGAAATAGGCAAAAAAACAACAATTCTGGGTTGGGCCTCCGGTTAATAGGTTAGTCCCAAAAATATTATGAAAGTGGATAATAAATCCCAGTATTGCCAAAAACAGTAGATAACATAGCATGGAGCAATAAAAAATTATAGATAAGTTGGAGACGTATCAGCGGCAGAGGGTGGAACCGAGGCGTTTGG
Organism: Triticum dicoccoides; assembly: GCF_002162155.2. NCBI lineage: Eukaryota > Viridiplantae > Streptophyta > Magnoliopsida > Poales > Poaceae > Triticum > Triticum dicoccoides. The sequence continues at coordinate 216,338,011 of NC_041384.1, forward strand.
TTCAACAGGGGTAGGAGAAACTTGTTGTATAGACGGAGGAATTTCACCTTCTTCGGACACTTGGTGTTGAGAAGGATTTACTTCATGAGCTGGAGAAGCCACAAACACTGATTCAGTTGGCCTTGGCGAAGTTGTTGCACCGGTAACTGGTTCATGAGAAGGAGAAGGAATTGCTCATTCAAGTGAGTTCTCTCTCGGTGCATCAGTGTTAGGAGAAGGAGGAACATTTTTCTTTGCAGTCTTCTTCTTCTTCTTCTTCTTCTGCTTTGACGGATTAATGTGCCCTTTTACAAGATCATTATAGCGAGTTGCTTTGCCTTGGTGATCAAGGAAAATCTTGCGAATGATTTGATCCAGATCCGAATGAAATCCCAACCTTCTATGCCGAAGGACTTTCAACTCCTTATTGATATCATCATACGATTCTTCAAGTTGCTTTATGACAAATTTGGATTTTGCATCTATCATACGGGTGTCAAGCTCCTTGAGTTGGTCGATGAGTTCATTGATCTCAACTGAATCATTTCTCAAATCTTGAATCAGATCAGATGCTTGAGAAATAACTTCAGGGGGGATGGGAAAAGATGCCACTTCTCCATCAAACAAATCTGTCCAGCTGCTCCATAATGAACTGATGATCAAAAGAATGTGGTGCAGCAGAGTCATTTTGATGCTGAGCGGAGGTCTGAGCAGTAGGAGCAGTCTGTGCAACATTTTGCTCAGTCGGAGGCATAGAAGCCAGAGGTTGAGTCAGTTTCGAAGCAAATTGTGCAGCTTTTTCTTTCACAGCATCATAACTGGGAACCTTCTGCCTAGCATCTGGCCCTTTGATTTGCTTCACCTTATCTTTCGGCAGTTGTTCTCCTGGCTTTGAAGAGCCAACATGGGCTTAAACTACCAAGTCTTTCAAGTTGATTGCATCAGGATGTGGATCAGTACTCACTTTGTCAACCATAGTGACAGTGGTACCAGGAGTCTTTCTATTCAATTGAATCTTCTTCGGAGGTGCAATAGGGACTACATTTGCTCGAAGATCAGGAAGAATAGTGGATGTAGTTACATTCACTTGTTCCGAGAGAGTTGCATCAATTTCCTCTCGGGTGAGCGGTGGATCATCTTGACCAGATGAATCACTTTCAGGTTCAGCTGGCTTCGCGGGGCTTTTTCTCAGAGCACTCTTTTTCTTCAGAGTGGCTGATTTTGGATCATGTTTGTTCTTCGTTCTGCGTTCGTCTTTTCCTTCAGCCTTTTTCTTTTCGACATCTGATTTGATAAGACGGCGATTTTCCTCTTCCTTTGCCTGATCTTTTGCGGCCTTCTTGGCACGCTTCTCAGCATTTTGAGGCGCTTGGCCTTTTCTTCAGGATAAGAGTTTGGAGTCTTGGTGGATGACTCATGAGCGTCATGAGGTGGTGGAGGCCTTTGCTGGGGTTCACCTGCCCGGATGAGCCCAATCTCGCCAGTCACCCCATGTGGGATGGAAAGCAAAGTTCTTGTCGTACCAAGGATGAACCATCTTGTAGTTAAACCACTTCCTTACCCAGTGACGTCGTATCTTTTGCACACGACCTTTTCTCTGAGTGGAATCTTCTCCTGGAACTGTGTTGTACTCATCATGAGAGACAAGCTCGGCTATGTTTTTGAGTGGTTGCCTGCCACCTTTCCTCTTATTCGGTGCATCTGCTTCTTGTTCATTTGTATTTTGTTCAGCTCATTTTATTTTGCTAGTGGATGTGCATAACATTGGGCCCTTGGATGCTTTGGATTCGTCAGCTATTCCCATGAAGGCCTCATCATCATCAGCCATACTGTGTATCTTAGCAGAATCTTCAATAGATTGCATTTACCTGTGAAAGAGAATAGGTAAAATGGAAAATGGGGACAGGGTCACAAATGCTCATAGCGAAAGATTTTCTCGAACAAAAACATTTTGAGGAGGAATCAGATGCATATTTTAAGAAATGTTCCGAATGATGAAACATATAGATCGAGCTAGTAGGTCTGAAGAAGAATACTAGACAACAAGCTAGGCATTTCATTCGAGCGAAGCATAACACAAACCCTAGATCTGACATATTCATATGCGAGGAATAACTAGAAACCACATCCGCACTAGAGAGGTAAAAACCTAGATCTAAGATATGCGGTAAAATCGGTGAAAAATAACCACGGACAAACTCGGATCAGAAGAAAGTCCGAGTACGAACTAGACGTACCCTAGCTCGGTGACGTGCAACAACTAAGGCGGTGTAACACCACGGTAGTCAATCTACAGTAATCACACACTAATGGGGCCATGTCATCACATTTAATTTTTCTAAACCTCACTTTGATCCTAACCCGATTCAAATTCAAATTTAAAGTAAAGTCAAATAATTAAAATTTTAATAAGGTAAAATAAAAATGTAGGTTGGGTTGAAAATATTTACTAGCTAATTTTCATGTAAGAGTTAACATTTTCCAAAGTATATAAGTTCCCCTAAAGATTTTTGAAACTGGCCCATAAGCTTTTTATTGAAATAATGTGATTTAAATAAATAGGTAAAATATTCAAAATTAGTTGAAACTTGTTGGACTAGCCCAAAATACTGTCTAGAATTTATGTGATACTTTGCACATTTAACTAAAATCATTTAGTACCTAAACTAAATATAAAATAATAGTTAAAGTAGAAAACAGAAAAAAGTAAAAAAAAAAGTAAACGAACCCCCATGGCCAAATGGGCCTCAGCCCAGCCGACTGGCCACAACCACCTCGGGCAGGCCAGCCCAGCCCCCCCACCAGCTGCCTAACCCTAGGCCTCACCCACTCTCTCCCGCACGATCCCCACTCTTCCCCGTTCCCTCCCTGCGCTGTCAGCCACGACGCGCGCACACACACACACTCACGCCGACGCACGGAGGATGGCGCCCCTGTCCGATCCCCTCCTCCCGCACACCCGCGCCCGATGCAAGCCGCCGTCAGCCGGCGCCGCACTCCTCCGCGTCCCTCCTCTCCCTCGCACGGCGCCCGCCTGGAGTCGCGGCCTCGCCTTGTCGCTGTCTGACGCCTCCCATCGGAGCCACCTCGCTGGACCACTTCACCGTCGCCCCCTCGACTCGGCTCCGACGAGCCTCACCGCCCGATCCCCTCACTACAAAAAAATACACTTCCATGATGATACATGTTTGTTACAGTAGGTCGTGTTTTCTGTCATGCATGTACATCCATGACAAATTTATGACAGAATCAAGATAGTCATACCTGTGCTGTCGTAGAAGTGTTCCATGACATTGCCAAAATTATCATCACGGAAGTGTCCACTTCCATGATGATAAATCGCGCGTCACAGAAGTGCTTTCGTCAAGGGTGACCGACACATGGCATCCACCGTAACGGAACGCCGTTAAGCTATCGGGTCGGATTTTGGATCCGATAACCCGTTAACAGCCATGACCAATGCCGATTTTCTACGTGTAAAATTCTCATTGGCTGACGGATCCACGCGTCAGCTCCGCGTTGGCACAGGTGTCACTCATCCAACGGTCGAGATGGGCCTATGATATGTTGACACGTGGACCGGCCCAAAAGTGGCCCACAAAGATTAAATGGGCCAGCCCAACCGAAGGCCCATAAGAATTAGCGGACCATAATGGGCCAGCCTAGCTAAAGGCCCACAAAATTTAGCGGACCATAATGGGCCGGCCTAGCTAAAGGCCCACACGATTTTGCAGACCATAATGGGCTAGCCCAGATAAAGGCCCATAAGATTTTGCGGACCACAATGGGCCGGCCCAGCTAAAGGCCCGCTAGATTCTGCCGACCATAATGGGCCAGCCCTGCTAAAGGCCCAACATTCTCTGTCAAATCGGCCCATCAACGGCCTGTCCTAAACTTGTCATCAACGCGGCCCATGGTCACTTCTGGCCCGTTAACAGTCCACTAAGTAATTGGGCCGAATTACGGCCCGGTGTATTTCCGGCCTGTTAAAGGTCCGGCTTCATTTGGGCCCATTTATAGGCCATCAAAACTTTCGGCCCATAAACGACCGTGAAGGATTCGGGTCATATTCGGCCATGTCTGACATTCGGCCTGTTAGAGGCCCACTATAGTTTTGGGCCACTTTCGGCCTGTTGTCATTTTCGGCCTGTTAATGCCGGACGTAAACCATGGGCCATATGTGGCCCAACGTCATATCAGGCCCATTAATGGCCCATATAAAAATGACGATAATCTAGCCCGACTGAAGTTCGGGCCTATTAAAGGCCCGTGTATTAGGTCGGTGCATTTACGGCCCGTCCGAATTTCGGCCTGTTAAAGTCCAGTGGGTTATTTGGCACAATCAAGGCCCAATCTCACTTTCGGTCTATTAAAGGCCCATGTATTTTATGGGCTCGAGATATTTACACATGTAAACAGCCTATTTTTACTTAGGGCCCAAATTATGTTTAGGCATGTTAAAGGCCCACTATGGGCACAGGCCTATCAGAAAAATATGAAAGCTTATGCTGATTTAGGCCCAGATATTTTTAGTGGGCTACATGCCAATTTCGGCCCGTAATCGTTTTTAGCCCAATTGGGATGGGCCCGACGAATGTTGGCATGTTGGGCTCCTTCGAAACTTTAGGCCAAATACATTACTAAGATAAACCTATACTATACAAAAATAGCGTCATAATTACTGCAGCCTGAGGCAGCATCATAAATATTGTATCACAACAAAATAAATTCCAACCATACAACAAAAGGCCTGTCGGCATAAAGTTTACAGTCCTTCCAGATAAAAGCACCATCAGATGTATAGAAGCACAGATCATTTGACCTGAGTGATAATGTTTCAGGCTGTAGAATCTGATGGAGTAGCACAATCTCCACCTTTTTCCGCCATTGCTCTTGAACAACGAAGCAAATGTCTGATAGTCTGGTTTCAAAACCATTCATATCTTGACGACATTTCTCAACCACTATTCTTGTTTCTGAAACAACGTCCACTAGGGATTGGACTTGTGTCTGGAGCACAAATATATCACTCTGTCTAGCAGGAAGATTTTGTTCGGTAGGCGATTTGGACGAGGTTACCTTGACAACCAACCCAGAATTACGCAGGAAGGTGCTTTTTGCACTGTTAGTGGAGAGATACTGACACACTGCAGCAAGAGGTGACATTGTGCCTGTAGTAGCCTCGTCACCTTCAGGTGGTTGTGGTTGTTCAATCATTTGTTCCATAGCTTCCTGAAAGTTTGAACTTGTAGATTAGTGTACCAGATAAGTTACTAATGAGACAAAAACAAACAAAGTAGGTTAAACGTTTATACATAACTTATTTTGGTGAACTACTGTAATACATTAGCATGTATTGTAGTGCCAACTACATAATAAAATCACTTTCAGAACATATGTCCATGTAGCATGCCTACTGTATTGTCTATTTCCTCACATTCGTTGACATCTAAGGATAAAGAGACATGGTTTAAAGTAGGATGAACATAGTATGACATCATTCATATCTGAAGGAAATATGCCCTAGATGCAATAATAAAGTTATTATTTATTTCCTTATATCATGATAAATGTTTATTATTCATGCTAGAATTGTATTAACCAGAAGCATAATACATGTGTGAATACATAGACAAACATAGTGTCACTATTATTCCTCTACTTGACTAGCTCGTTGATCGAAGATGGTTATGTTTCCTAGCCATAGACATGAGTTGTCATTTGATTAATGGGATCACATCATTAGGAGAATGATGTGATTGACTTGACCCATTCCATTAGCTTAGCACTTGATCGTTTAGTTTGTTGTTATTGCTTTCTTCATAACTTATACATGTTCCTATGACTATGAGATTATGCAACTCCCGTTTACCGGAGGAACACTTTGTGTGCTAGCAAACGTCACCACATAACAGGGTGATTATAAAGGTGCTCTACAGCTGTCTCTGAAGGTACTTGTTGGGTTGGCGTATTTCGAGATTAGGATTTGTCACTCTGATTGTCGGAGAGGTATCTCTGGGCCCTCTTGGTAATGCACATCACTTAAGCCTTGCAAGCATTGCAACTAATAAGTTAGTTGCGGGATGATGTATTACGGAACGAGTAAAGAGACTTGCCGGTAACGAGATTGAACTAGGTATTGAGATACCGACGATCGAATCTCGGGCAAGTAACATACCGATGACAAAGGGAACAATGTATGTTGTTATGCGGTTGGACCGATAAAGATCTTCGTAGAATATGTAGGAGCCAATATGAGCATCCAGGTTCCGCTATTGGTTATTGACCGGAGACGTGTCTCGGTCATGTCTACATAGTTCTCGAACCCGTAGGGTCCGTACGCTTAAAGTTCGATGACAATTATATTATGAGTTTATGTGTTTTGATGTACCGATGGAGTTCGGAGTCCCGGATGAGATCGGGGACATGACGAGGAGTCTTGAAATGGCCGAGATGTAAAGATCGATATATTGGACGACTATATTCGGACATCGGAAAGGTTCCAGTGATTCGGGTATTTTCGGGAGTACCAGGGAGTTACGGGAATTCATATTGGGCCTTAATGGGCCATATGGGAAAGGAGAGAAAGGCCTCAAAGGGTGGCCGCACCCCTCCCCATGGGCTGGTTCGAATTGGACTAGGGAGGGGGGCGCCCCTTCCTTCCTTCTCCTTTTCCCTTCCCTTTCCTTCTCTCCTACTCCTACTACTTGGAAGGGATCCTAGTTCTACTAGGAAAGGGGGAATCCTACTCCCGGTGGGAGTAGGACTCCCCTAGGGCGCGCCATAGAGAGGGCCGGACCTCCCCCTCCTCCACTCCTTTATATACGTGGCCAGGGGGCACCCCATAGACACAAGTTGATCAGTTGATCTCTCCTAGCCGTGTGCGGTGCCCCCCCCTCCACCATATTCCACCTCGGTCATATCGTAGCAGTGCTTAGGTGAAGCCCTGCATTGGTAACAACATCATCACCGTCACCACACCGTCGTGCTGACGGAACTCTCCCATAAAGCTCTACTGGATCAGTGTTCGCGGGACGTCATGGAGCTGAACATGTGCTAAACTCGGACGTGCCGTGCGTTCGGTACTTGGACCAGTCGGATCGTGCAGACGTACGACTACATCAACCGCGTTGTGCTAATGCTTCCGCTTTCGGTCTACGAGGGTATGTGGACAACACTCTCCCCTCTCGTTGCTATGCATCACCATGATCTTGCGTGTGCGTAGGAATTTTTTTGAAATTACTACGTTCCCCAACAGTATCATGGGCAAACAAATATAAAACAAATAGGCTATTTTATCATTGTGTGCGCACGTGAACATAACAACTAGATTACAGATCAAGACCAAAAGAATATCCTTCATCTCTTTTAAACCATGTAAGGTGAAATGATACGTTAAGACAACTGTGAATAAAAGTGAACAGAGTAACTGACATTGGCTGCAAACCAAGTAGTTAAATGAACACATCACAGTACCAATCAGTTCACGGCAGGAGGAGTAAGGACTTACAACAGTGGCTTGAACTGGTGTGCTCATGCCCTTCATCTTGCTGGTGTGGCAATCCTTGAAGATTTGCACTGCATTCGGTTCAGGTTCTTTTTGGTCCGCACGGGATTTCCTCTGTATTTGGAACAAGTCAATATAGATACGATAATATGGCACAAAAAAAGAAGAAAGTAGCAGCTATTTACAAGAGCCTCGCAGTGTGCAATATAGCTACGAGATCATGTGGTCTGTTGGAATTTCACTTTAGAACGGTTGGTTTTGTTCTTCAAACAGTTAGCCTAGAAGAAGATACACTTGTAAGGCACATACATAAATACAAGTTCAATATGTGGTCTGATCAAATACATATAGCCTACCTGATACTTTGGATCAGACCAGTGTTTAACGAGGGCTGTCCAGTCTTCATCTGTAATATATTCCACTGGAGATGTTTGGGCGATTTCATTGTTAGCCTTGCCTTCAAAGTGAGATTTTCTAAGGTGGTACCAATACTATCGTAGAGCAGACTGAAAAACATGAGTGCATGCTTGTCTAGTTGCATCATCTTTCGGATCCAACTTGAACCTCATCTGTTGAAAAAAGAATGTGAGTCTTATTAGGAGGAAGCTAGAAAGTATGGGACAGAGCAAGACAATATTACTAATTGTGATGAATAACATTACTTACGGATAAATGGTCAAGGAAGGTGTTAAACTGGGTATTGTCTTTCTCATTCCTGTACTGGATCCACGTTGGGAGGATACGTGCATGACACCTAACGGCAACGGCTGCCTCTAATACTAACTTGGCTGACTCTGTAGCATCACATGGCCTTTTTAAACCTGCCTCATAATGGATCTCCATTCTTCCTCCTTTAGATTTTGTTAATCTGTCAAGCATTATCCCTGATGTCTGTTTCCGCTTGCGCCGTGGTGCTAGTTCAACAATGAATATGGAAAGTGTTAGTGTACATCAAACTGTGAGAGTACATATAAAGGAGCATGCAACTACAACTTGACTCGGTCAGGTACCGTCTTGGTGTTGATGCTCATGAGGTTCATCTGATCTTGCCAAGTCATGTTGTGTCAGCAGTGCTTCGGAAGTAGTGTTAGGTGTGAAGGCAGCTTGGGAAATGGCCAGTTCCGGAGCAAACGAACGAGTAACTGGTTGAGATGCTGGTATAGTTGAAGCGGATGCTATAGCTGGTGGAGCAGGTGATACTGTGTTTGTAGATTTAGCCGGTGGACTTGGACCTTCTATTGCACTATAAGTATCAGCAGAATCTCGACGGCAGAACCTTTTCCGTTTCACCCGACGAGTAACAGTACTCCCTACTATATTATTTTCCTTGCTCTTTTTTGACTTTGCCATGTCAAGCTGTACCCACAACACAAAAGAATAAAATCACTCTTCAGGACTCATTGATGCATGATACAGACAAGCAATACTTTGATGTAAGACAACCGTATGAAGATGGAATATGTAAGAAAAACATGACGGCATGACATATTCATATCTATGATGTGCAAACTAAGCAGAAGGATTTTCAAGAAAATAGAAGTAATGCAAGCTAGACACCATATGAAAGATGCAACCAATATTACTCTGCCAAGTTAAAAGTGTCTTGTCATAAGTGGCAATTCGAAAAATTAGAAGCAGTACAACGTAGAAATCAATGCAAGATGCAACCACTATCAAACTGCCATGTTAAAAGCGTCCAATCATGAGTGACTGATGCAGGATACACAACAGCAGTACTTTGATGTAAGAACATGGTATGATAGATAGATGCAGTGTATTCTAGACACAGAAAGCCATGTCATATGCACATGTATAACGTATAAACTCAGCAGGTGCAATTTAATCAAAATAGAAGAAATACAGGCTAGACAACATATGCAACATGAAACCAATTATCACACTGTCAACTTAGAGCAAGCACCTGCGATGGTGGAGTACGGGAGATGAACTCATCATGTAGACTTGGGAATTCAACTTCATTAGCAGTAGCAGTGGCAAATCTAGAGAGTCTTTGTTTGCGTCGGTGCGGAGGACCACCAACATCCCATAACTTACTCTTTTCCTTCCTATTTTCTGATATTGCCTTATGAAGTCAAAACCACAAGAAGATGAATAAAATTAGCTCTGCATAACTGGTTGATGCATGATACAAACGAACACTACATTGATGTAAGGCAAGCGCGGGATAGGAGGATGGAATATATACCAAAAAAGACAGCGTTTCATATTCACACGTACGATAGGAGGATGGAATATGTATGAAAAAACAGTAAGCGGAAGGCATTTCAACAAAATTAGAAGAAATGAAAGCTAGGCACCATATGAACATGCAACCAATATCACTCCATCACGTAAAAAGTGTCTCGTCGTAAGAGCCATTTCAAGAAATTAGAAGCAGTAGAAGTTAGAAGACAATGCAAGATGCAACCTACATCACAGTCCCAAGTTAAATGTGTCTTATGGTTAAGTGATCGTTGCAGGTATAAGTTGTAAGCTACGCAGATGCAATTCAACATAATTAGAAGCAATACAAACTAGACATCATACGGAAAACGCAACCACGTATAACAGTTCCAAGTAAGAGCAAGCACCTGTGATGGTCGAGTAGGGGAGATGTGCTCATCATGTAGACGTATGTTGTAGAAACAGGAACACGTGTCATATTCACAGGCATTATGTGTAAAGTAAGCAGATGCAATTCAAGTTAGAAGCAATACAAGCTAGACATCATACGCAACATGCAACCACATATAATAGTGTCAATTTAGAGCAAGCACCTGTGATGGTGGAGTAGGGGAGATGTGCTCATCATCTACACAGCTACGTTGACTATCCAGCCTTGTGTTGTCTTGCGAATCTTGTTGGGAGGATGGCGGAGTAGAATCTGTAGAGACTCCCTGTTTGAGTTGCTCCGAAGGACCACCATCATCCACTGCCGGACTAATTTCCTTCAGCTATATTGATTTTGCATTGTGAAGTCAAACCGATAAGAAAAAGGAATAAAATTCGCTCTTCAGAACTCATTCATGCATGATACTGATGAACACTACTCGGATGAAAGGCAAACACATGATGCGAGGATGGAATATGTATGAAAAACAGGATGGTGTGACATATTCACACCTATGACGTGGTAACTAAGCAGAAGGCATTTCAACAAATTAGAAGCACTGCAAGCTAGACACCATATGAAAGATGCAACCAATATCACTCTGCCAAGTTCAAACTGTATGGCATTTCAACAAATTAGAAGCAGTACATGCTATAAATCATATGCAAGACACAACCAATATCACAGTGGCGACTTAAAGGTGCCTTATCATAAGTGACTGATGCGGGATATGCAAGAATAGTAGTCTGATGTAGAAAGAGGAACACATGTCATATTCACAAGCATTATGTGTAAAGTAAGCAGATGCAATTCAACAAAGTTAGAAGCAATACAAGCTAGACATCATACGCAACATGCAACCACATTTAATAGTGCCAAGTTAGAGCAAGCACCTGTGATGGTGGAGTAGGGGAGATGTGCTCATCATCTACACAGCTACGTTGACTGTCTAGCCTTGCGTTGTCTTGCGAATCTTGTTGGGAGGATGGCGGAGTAGAATCTGTAGAGAACCTCCATTTCAGTTGCTCGGAAGGACCACCATCATCCAATGCCTTGCCAATTTCCTTCAGCTTCATTGATTTTGCATTGGGAGGTCATACCAACAAGAAAAAGGAATATCATTCGCTCTTCAGAACTCATTCATGCATGATACTGACGAACACTACTCTGATGAAAGGCAAAGTCATGATACGAGGATGGAATATGTACGAAAAAATGGACGGCTTGACATATTCACACCTATGATGTGCTAACTAAGCAGAAGGCACTTCAACAAATTAGAAACACTTCAAGACACCATATGGAAGGTGCAATCAATATCACTCTACTAAGTTAAAACTGTCTCGTCATAGGTGGCGTTCATCAAACTAGAAGCAATACATGCTAGAAATCATATTCAAGACGCAAACCAATATCACACTGCCAACTTAAAGGTGTCCCATCATAAGTGACTGATGCAGGATACACAAGAAGAGTAGTTTCATGTAAGAACATGGTGTGATAGACAGATATAGTATGTACCAAAAACAGGAAAGCGTGTCATATTCACATGTATCATGTGTAAGCTAAGAAGATGTAGTTTACACTAATTAGGAGCAATACGAGATAGACACCATATGCAACATACAACCAGATATCACACTGCCAAGTTAGAGCAAGCACCTTGGATGGTGGAGTAGGGGAGCGGAGACTTGGACCTTGTAATGCACTATCAGTACAAGGAGAATCGATACAAATGCTCTGTTTACATTGCTGCAGAGGACCACCATCATCGCCTTCCTTCCTCTTTCTTGATTTTTCCTTGTCAAGTCAAACCCACAAGAAAAAAGAATAAAATTTGCTCTTCAGAACTCATTGATGCATGATACTGACGAACACTACTTTCATGTAAGGCGGCCGCATGATAGGAGGATGGAATATATATGAAAAATAGGATGGCGTGACATATTGACATGTATGATGTATAAAGTGTAAACTAAGCACAAGGTGCTTGAACTTGTTAGAATCGATGCAAGCTAGAAACCATATGAAAGATGAAACCAATATCACTCTGCCAAATTAAAAGGGTGCCCTAACAAATGTATTTGACCAAATTAGAAGCAATACATGGCAACAGGCTAGAAATAATATGCAATATGCAACGAATAAAGGTGACTCATCGTAAGTGATCGTAAGTGATTGATGCGGGATACAGAAGAGAGGTAGTTTCATGTAAGAACAAGGTTAACACATAGATGTAGTGTGTACCAAAAATAGGAAGGCATGTCATATTCACAGGTATAGTGTGTAAACTAAGCAGATGCAATTTACCCTAATTAGAAGCATTACAAGCTAGACACCGTATGCAACATGCAACCACATATCACACTGCGAAGTTAGAGCAAGCACCTGTGATGGTGGTGTAGGGGAAGTGCGGTCTTCAGGTACAGAGCTACGTTCAATATCTTCATTTAGGCTTGTTGTTTCTTGAGAATCATGTGGAGAGGATGAAATTGCATTTTCATAAGAGTATTGCGTCTCATATTAACCCACGCGCGTGACTGTCTCATCATAAGCGATAGACGCAGGATACACAAGAACAGTAGTTTGATGTAAGAACATGGTGTGATAAGCAGATGTAGTATGTACCAAAAACAGGAAGGCATGTCATATTCACATGTATAATGTGTAAGATAAGGAGATGCAATTTAACAAATTAGGAGCATTGATGAGGGATACACAAGAAAAGTGCCTTATCATAAGATATAGTATGTACCAAAAACAGGAAAGCGTGTCATATTCACATGTATCATGTGTAAGCTAAGCAGATGCAGTTTACACTAATTAGGAGCAATACGAGCTAGACACCATATGCAACATGCAACTGGATATCACACTGCCAAGTTAGAGCAAGCACCTTGGATGGTGGAGTAGGGGAGCGGAGACTTGGACCTTGTAATGCACTATCAGTATAAGGAGAATCGGTACAGATGCTCCATTCACGTTGCTGCAGAGGACCACCATCATCGCCTTCCTTACTCTTTTCCTTCCTCTTTCTTGATTTTGCCTTGTCAAGTCAAACCCACAAGAAAAAGGAATAAAATTTGCTCTTCAAAACTCATTGATGCATGATACTGACGAACACTACTTTCATGTAAGACGAACAGTACATATCACACTGCCAAGTAAGAGCAAGCACCTGCAATGGTGGTGTGGGGGAATTGCGGTGATCAACTAGAGAGCTACATTGACTATCTTCATTTAGCCTTGCTGTTTCTTGAGAATCATGTGGGGAGGATGACACTGCACTCTTTAACCGAGTATGGCGTCTCACAGAAACCCACCCGGGTGACTGTCTCATCATAAGTGATTGACGAGGGATACAAAATAGCATTAGTTTGATGTATGAACATGGTTAATAGACATATGTAGTATGTATCAAAAATAGGAAGGCATGTCATTATCAAAGGTATAATGTGTAAAGTAAGCAGATGCAATTTAACCAAATTGGAAGCAATACAAGCTAGACACCATATGCAACATGCAACCACATTTGACAGCGCGAAGTTAAATCGAGCACCTGGGATGGTTGTGTGTGGCAATTGAGATCATCAACTATAGAGCTAAGTTTACTGTCTCCAACTGCTGACACTGCACCCGTTAGAGCGCTGGAACACTTACTGCTTATCTTCGAATTACACTGGAGCGACTTATGTCTTTTCTTTTCTGCATTCGTCAACACTGCGTCAGAGTCTGAAATACCCATGCATAAAAAACAATAGTGTGAGTATGGGTGAAGTGTGTGCACAATTAGTACAGTGTAAAGGTAGCAGATAGAAGGTCGGTGAGAAATAAATGACGAGATACATATGATAGCTCTACAACATGCATGGCACACTAAATTACTACAGGATTCTATGAAAATAACAGTCGATTGAAAGCAAATAGGTCAGTCCATTTTTTCTGCACCGTCCGATGTACAAAGAACGGGCAGATCGCCTTCATCTACCTCTAGCGAGTCAGTGTTGACGATCTTCCTTGAAACGCCAGTGACCACCGGCCCAGTATTCCTCCCCTGCCTGCGCCCTCCCCTCGACCTCACCGCACCGCCGTGCTTGGCACCGCCCCCCCGGCCATCCATTTAAGCCCCGCCGACCTCCAGATCGGACGCAAGCAGCTCCTGCGCCCCACACCCCTATGATAGACACCGATGCGCCGCTTCCCCGGGGAACATGCGGACTAGGTGCTCTGTGCGCCTAAGCAGGTGCTGCTTCTTTTAATTGCGGTTCGACTGACCCTGAATTGAAATCCAGGCGGGCTGCTGACCTCTAGCAAAGGTGAAATAGTAAAACAGAGGAAACCTTGTGCATTTAGTATCACGAAGAAGATGCAGTAAGAAGCGCTCAACTAGTTTCTTTCGTGGGATGAATACGGTGTGAGCGGAGACGTAAGATTTGCACGAATAAGGGAAGAGGAGTACCTCTTTCTGCTGGCAGTGCTGTGTCCTCCTTCTATTTTCCGATGATCTTCTTGTTGTTTTCCGGAAACCAGAAGTTGTGGAGGACGGTACAGCCTTGGACGAACCCATGGCCAAGTTGTTGAGTGTGGTGCGGTGGCCGTCTGTCGGTGGCGGGGAAGCAAATCCGAGGCAGCGAACGACGGCGTAGCGGGAACAACTCCGGTGTGGTGGACGGTTGTGACAGTGGAGCCGCAGCAGTGAGGCGCAGGATGGCGTGGTCGGAGTGGTTCTGGTACGGCGCACGTCGGCGTTGGCGTCATGGAGGCAGCTCTGCCTCGGCTTCAGCTGCTAAGTCCTTGAGGGCGTTGCGGTTGCGGTTGCGTTGGACGACGACGTCGGGGTACCGGCTCCGACGTGATGGAGGAGGGTGGTGGTGGATTGGCCGCTATGGGGTGGAGGACGGAGGAGGCTGGGGTTTCGCGGCTGGTGGAGAGGGCGTTTTCGCGCCCACGGAGTATGAATGGGGAAACGGAGGGAGGCGGGGAACTAAGGGGGAACAATGTTTCGGTTTGATACGCGCTTGTTTGAAATTTGGGGAAAGTTACAAACTTTCCCCCCATCTAAAATTTCGTACATATTGCGGGTTGGGATAGATTTCGGCCGAGCGCATGGGTAGGCGCCCACGGCGTATGAATGCTTCTCTGGCGTCTTGGTGAAGTTACAAACCTACCCGGTTTAGACCTTTGGACATCGGGCCGATAGGCTACACGGGCCAGAGTCAGGACAGTAATTTCCTACCACCAAAACATTAGTCTCACGCGGTTTCGGGTGACCAGAGGCCTATTTGGTGCTTCGTTCAATATTTGGGAGCAGAAGCATTTAACGTTTTCGGTTCTCTTGAATTGAACTTTCATGATTTGTCAAACTTCACAAATCTTTACTCTTGAAAATCCTAAAGCTACGATTATTTTGGAATGGAGGGGGTACATTTGAATATACATTGTACACGAGTATATATTAAAAAATATGCAACTTACCTCAGTTCATGCATGGTTCCAGATATAATCTCCTTGGTTGCAAAAAAAAGTTAGATATGCGTATGAATATATATATATAGCATGTTCAAACTCACAACAAAGATTGATGCCCCCTTTTACATCTGATTTACAAATGCCATTATCTCGGGTTCAAATAGATGAATGCACTTCTTATGAATTTGAATCTTCAAAACCCCCTTTATGTTGAATTCGACATGTATTCTATTTCGTAGCTAGCAATTTGGAATGTATCCATGCAAGTGACAAATGTATAAAGTGCTTCACACTAACAACATGGAGTGCACTAATTAATGTTTATATATGAATTGCAAAAGCATCCATTGCCTGTATTTCAAACCGCTCTCACTCTATGGATCGATAATATGAAATAAACACATGCACATGCTAGAATTCAATTGCAGTTGAAGAAAGAGCCTACTCCTGGTACTGTATATTAGTGATAGGCGTGTGTACAAAGTACACGTGAATACCAGGCTTTGTGCGTGTGTGTGTGTGTGTGTGCGTATTATCGACGAACCAGCCCCCAAGCTTGTATAACATACTAAGGGCCTAGGGTTACAAATCATATATAGTCGGCTTATCACCAGTGGGGATAGAGTCCTCCGTGACTCTGGTAGCTTCGTGTTGTACGCTGAGTCCTCCACATGGGTCTTCGTATAACACGTCTCGGTCCAACCTATATGTGGCGCAGGATGGAACGGACCCATGAGTCTTCATGTTGACCCACCACAACTAGAAATGATGTGCCCACCACACCACACACGCAATCGGCCACTAAGAAAATAAGCATATACAATAGTACAACGGTATCTAGCTCACGATACGTCTCCATATTTTGTTGATGACACTGACGGACTTTGCATCTGATGCGAGCTCCGTATTTTGTTGACGACACTTACGACCATTGTATTTGAAGCGAAAGCACGATATGGTCACTGAACTTCAGAATAAGCTCATCACGGTCACCACATACATTTTGTCGTGCTAACCAACATGTGGTTGGATGGTTAGAGGACAGTGGTTTCTCGAGCCCACCAAGGTTAAAGTCCTGGTGCTCGCATTTATCTTGTGTTAATTTCAGTATTTTCCGGCGATGTACGTTCAGTGGGAGGAGACGTTCCACTCGACTATGAGGCACCTATGGTGACTTCGTAAAATCTCAAGATCATATATGCTGGCCCACTCTCTCGAAGGTGCTCACAGGGGTAGGGTTTGCGTGTGTGCGCTTATAGCGGTGAGTGCTTGCGCGTATATATGAGCACTTGCGTCTGTACCGTGTTAAACAAATACATATCATGATTATACGGTCACTGGCTCACCCGTACAACTCCGTATTTTATTGATGACACAATCAATTGACCAGTCAAACGTTCCACGCGGCGCAACTAGTGTTGCACCATCGGGGCGCGTAACCATCGGGCCCACCTGTCAGCCCGTATATGAAAGAAAGAAATGGTAGTTTGAGTCTGTACTGTGTTAATAAAATAGGAGTACATTTTAGGGTGATCATACGGTCACTGGCTCACCATACAGCTCCGTAATTTGTTGATAACACGATCAATTGACCAGTCAAAGGGTCCACATTCAGCAGCGCACATTACCATAGGGCCCACCCATCAGCGCGTATATGAAGGACAGAAATGGTAATAAATTAGTGGTCGGTGGGTATTCGAAGTCGTGAGACCTCTGGTTGGCAGTCACCGGCGGTTGGGGGGCATTCATTGGGCGGTGGGGTGGGGATCCCCGGAGAAAAAT
>NC_041384.1:216355422-216428408 GCF_002162155.2 Triticum dicoccoides
CGGGCGGCGGGGGCTGGCGATTCGGCCGGTGGAGGCTGGCGGCTCAGGCGGGTGGAGTTTGATGATAAACTAGAGGCCCTTGATTCCATATCCAACGGCTGGAAAATCTAATGACCAGAGATGAAAAAGTCAGTCGACTGACGTGTAGCCTCACCCCACATGTACACATGCACGCACGCAAGACACGCACGCATGTAGGCATGCAACACTGACACGTACACACGCACACATGCTGGCGTGCAACACTGACACGTACACATGCACTCACGAACACGCGCACGTATGCACCCATGCATGCAACACTGAAACGTACCCTTGCACGCACGCAACACTCGCACGCCTGCATGCACACAACACACGACGCAAGACACATGTTCAACCTATACGTGCATGCACCCTTTGTTAAGGACATGGATTGTTATGGGTGTTAATCAATCTTATCTGTGATAAGCAGAACATTGATGTTTGCAGCGGTCTTTATGAATCACAATGTATCGAACGGGCTATCAACATAGTAGGCTTATCTACATGAAAAAGATGACGTCACACTCAATGAACAATCATCGGTTTATGAAATGCCTGCTTCTGACCGCCCTGGCCCACCAAAGGTTCCTCTGCTGTGCGCTGCCTGCATTGGGTCATTGACATGCATGCCATGCACCCAAAGAGCCCACATGTCAGTGGAAGAACAGCGCGGTGTCCTAGGTCAGAGTCGAGGGCACCACTCGCGGCACGCCCGGCTGAACACGCCTCCGTGCCGCATTCAAATGCCTCCATGAAACCCGCCCATGTGGAAGCCAAGAAACCCACTCTGGACACACGTCTGTTCATGACCGGGTCGCTCCCCTATCTCCTCCACCATTTTGTCCACTCTACAATGGCTTACGAAGAGTAGTTATTCTGCATCCAAGCCGGCTGGGTAGCCCGCCGGATACGAGCTACGCAGCTCGCTGATCCACCTCCATCCCCTCACTCGACGGAGCCAGTTGCCGCCCCAAGCCGTGGAATTTTGCCATGTGTTGTTTTCATGGACTAGCAAGATGCCTGTGCATTGCACGGAACATCAAGATGCATTTTTTTACAAACTCCTGCATGCATGCAAGGGATAATTAATGTCCTCCTTTGCTAGTACCACAAGGCAAACACCATTAATATTGCATCGATTAGTGTTAGTGGCCTTGTATATATGAAAATTGTAATTTTGATAGTGGCCCCTTGTATATAAAATTGGAGGGAGAAAGATGAGAGATAAGGTGAGGAGGAGTGGGGCGTGGTGGTGACTGGTGGTCGGACTGGGCGGAGGCATGGGGATGGACGGCGCATTATGTCTAGGTTTGTATCTCTCTCTCTCACACACACACGTAGGTGGGGGACGTGCACAAAGAGAAGAGGTGCACGCACGGCGCATGTACTCCCGTCTCTTTCCCAACCACACCCGTGCGGGTACACGGTGGAGCTCATTTCTGTACGAAAAAGGCAGCCCACATGGTAATTTGGCACGTGTACTGGTTGTCCACTTGGTGGAGGGAGGATCATCTACCATGGGTGAACAAACAAATTGCGACTTGCGCGTTATGTTAAATTAAAAAAAGAGGCAAACCATGTGGGGCCTACCTTAGAGGCAAGGCTCTATACACTGGAGTACTTTTGATGTGTCCCGTCAACTCGCAGAACGAGGAGAAGCTTGCTTAGTACGCCATCTCCCCCGCCAACGGGCGCGATGGCTCACAAGATGAGGTGAAGCTTGCTTACTAGTACGCCTTACGCTCGCTCCCTCGCCCACGCAGGCGGTGGCTCGCAGCACGAGGAGAAAATTTTACTACTCCCTCCGTTTACTCCTCGTCACTACTACGTACTTTGGTTAGTACTCCCTCCATTTACTTATATAAGGCCACTATAAAAAAATACATTTTGCATCTATACAAGGCCACAAATAGTAATCGAGACAAAAGTTACTACTTCCTCCTTTCCAGTTTATGGCTCAATTTCAAAATCTCTCCAACCAAGGTAGACGGTGAGTGGTCGAATTAATTTCGTATTTTGCATAAGTAATTAGTACACTCATTTTTCTCAAGAAGTTATGTTTACCGAGGCATTAATTAAAACGAATGCATTAATGACCACTAAATTTCCATGAACTTGTACATGCATTGGTTAGTTTCCTCTTGACACTGCTTGCGTCGGGTGATCTAACGCACCTCGAAATCCAACATGTAATGGTACTACTACTAGTATAGTAGAATTGAGACTTATCAAACGGAAAAACGAATGTTTTTTAGATGAGCCCTATAAACCCTAGTGGGTACGTACTCCGTAAAAATAGTTTTTTCCAAAACTAAGTCGCTCCCTTTCATGAATTCTGTAGTATACTCCTCCGTCAACGCTCCCTTTCATGAATTCTGTACTTCCTGTCACCGACATGTGGGACATATAGCAACTGGGTCGACGTGTCAAGCACCAAATAACAGTGCAGAACAGTAGGGGGGACACACCCCACATGTACTGGCCCAGTAGTAGTAATGAGCAATGAGATGTCAAATCACAATGCCGCACTTTCCCAGACGGATGAAGAAACCATTATTTCACACTTCGGTTCGCCATCATCTCAAACCACGTACTAGTATTGCTTCTGCCTCAAGAGGGACACGCGCATCGCCTTGGTACATCATGACATGCCATGCTCCCCCGCCGATCGCTCGGTAAAATCACCTCATTTTTACTATACTTCCTCCGTATCGGTTTACTACATGGCATGCACGTCGTTCTAGGTTGAGAATTTAACTGGCTATATATGTGATGAACAGTACTCTAGCCTTTTAAAAAATGTATACTTTTGTACAGTAGTACTATAGATGGATTGCGCCATGGAGCAAAAATTGAAATTAAAAAAAAGGTGGTACATATAGAGAGAACGCTCGTCGCCAAATTATGCATATAGTACTATTAAAAAGGCTAGTCACAATAATGGTGTCCAGCACAACCCACCCCTCAAATAAAACTAAGAGGGTGCTTGGATACGTTTTAGTCCCATGACTAAAAGTAATGGGACTAAAACATGCTAGCCTCACCCATGCTTGGATCCAAATACTAAAAAGGCTAAAATCAAGTTAATGAGCATTTATTATCCTCCAAACCCTCCAATCCAGAACTCTCCTGTATTAAAGGAGAGGAGTTAAATGAGTAGAGAGAGGACTAATGCACATTTAATAGGGGTACCCCTGACTAAAAAAAATTAGTCTCAAGACTAGTTTTAGCCCCTCTTTAGTCAGGGGTGCTTGGAACTTTAGCCTCTTGAAGAGACTATTTTTAGTCAGACTAAAATAAGTCCCTTGGATCCAAGCACCCTCTAAGCATCCTGGAAGTCTTTGACAAAACTAATCACCCTGGAATTCTTTGACAACTAAACTGCTGGCTATATGATGTTGGCCATATATATTGTATGTTTATAATGTGAAGAAACGAGTGGTAGTACTATACCAACTAAAAGATGAAATGTAAGAAATACTAGTATGTACGTACTGAAGAGTTAAAGTAACGAGAAGAAACATAACATAGTTCTGCTGGGGGGCTCAGCACAACACACCCCTCAAATTAAATTAAGCACACCTGAAATTAAACTTTGCAACTATTCCGGTAGACACTGCATTAGAACCACCATGAGCAACGACACTGTCACCTTACTCGGAGTCCTCGTCCACGTCCTCAACTTCGTCCTTGTCCCTCTTCCTCTTGGGCGATACTTCTTTGCTTGAACCGCACACTTGGTTGTTGCTCTTCATCCAACCCTTGTAGATATTGAAGCAAAGGTAGCCATCCATTGCAGCATAGTGGATGTGGTCTATATCTAGTACATTCCGCTGCCATGCATGACAATGAAACGTGTAATGAGGTTTCTCCAGTTTACCATACGAAGGATGAACCATGGCTCCTGCCAGGGTCAGCATTGAAGGCTGACGAGAGGACACCAGCCGATTCTTCTGGAGGTCGAAGGTGTTTCCTACAACAAGGCCTATCCGACGCAGGACTTCTTTGTCGTTACCAAAGTATATAGTAACGAATTTCACTGTTTTGTCCTTGAGGAATTTCTTAAAATCATGGCACTCAACGTCGGCATGGCATATGTGGTAGACCAAGCAAACATTATGTACGCAAACCTGGATCACGGCGGGCTTCTTCCTCTCTTCGTCCTTTAGATCCTTATCTCGTCCCAAGACTGTGGTGTACTCAACATCTAGCCCAGCGACCCACTCATCATCTGAGTTTTCGAACATGCGGCTGAAGCGAGAAAGGCATCCTTTCACCGTTATGGAAGAACGGGTGTAGATGACATCAAACTCATCACCGGTGATGGTTCTAACCTTGTACTCACCGCCGATCATGGAGATTTGGGATGCCATGGATTTGGGAGGAGGGTTAGGATTAGTGGAACTGCCGTAATGTGAATGGACGGGACGACTAGGAGCGAACCGCCATAGTATTGAAGGATGTGCGGGGACGAGTAGGAGTGAACTGCCAGCGTGCGAACAGCAGGGTAGTGGCTTTCCATTCTCCCATGATACGGGCTTCCGAGAGCTCTTGGACCTGAGATCGAACGGTTGCATGGCATGATTCTAGACCTATGGGTGAATATCATATCCTGGAGGGTTATTCTGCAATTTTTCAGCAACTTAGCATGCGACCGTTTGATCTCAGATCCAAGGGCTGCCAACAGCCCATATCATGGTCGCGCCTACTACGACTGTCGCGTCACTCGCGCGGTCGCGCCCATAGAGATTTAACACGATGTGTTAGGCTATCTGATGTTGGCATGTCATACATAGTCATCACTTAGTCACTCATACTACAACATGGTTGGCTATAAGTGTATTTTTTACTCCTCTCTATCTCTTTCTTCGTACTCAAGGAAGAAACAGTGCTAAGCGCGTGTATTTATTGCATTTGCCAAGGAGTGACCTCTTCCAATGAAATGGTGTTGCTAAGTTTGCTTCATTTAATTAGCTATAGACTCAAAATTGTCTTTTCACCTAGGTACACGTGCTTAGCACCGTTTCTTCCTTGGGTCACCAAACTAGTCTCTCTCTTCTTGATTAACTTGCCACATCAGACTTTATGCCTATGTGGCAAGCTTAAGCACCTGTAGGAGCAAGTAAAAGTAAGTACAATAGTGCGCTTTACATGGCATTTTTGCATATGTGGAGGAAAGAGAGGCAAGGAAAAAGTGGAGAAGTGGGCTCTCATGCAAGAGCCAGCCTCTACTACATGGTGGAGCATTGGGAGAGGCACCTTTATGGAGGTGGTCAGGAATCTGGGAGACTCACGTCGGTCGTAGCGCCGCAGTTAAAATGATAATGGCAAGTCAAATCACGGGGCCCCACATGTCTAGTAGTAACTCGCTGTCAAATCACACAACCCTACGTTTGCAGTAGCCTACTCCCTCGTCTTCTCGCGTCTCTGTCGAACCGACTAGGCGGAACTGCCTCGCCGCCTACCGCGCAGGAAAAGCCTCGCCCTCGACTTTTAAATACAACTACATCCGCTTAAGAATCCAATGATATACTTTTTGTGACATAGTAACTCATATTTAGTTAGTCAAATGGAGGACCTAGAACTACATGCAGGCCCTATAAACCGAGACGCCTAAAAATAAAAAAACCGAGACGGAGAGGGTAGTTCAGCACGTATCTTTTTAGATCAATATAGTCGGGATTCACCAAGGAGCAAAACCAAGTGGTAGGCTGCTCCTGTCGTGTTGGCGTAGCAACTCAAGTTGGGTCAGTCCGCACACGAAATGGCGACACACTTAACAGGACCCCTTTGGCTGACATGTGGCTCATCCACTGTCTTGTTCCACGTGCGATGCACCAAATTACAGTTCGGAGCGGCAGTTGGATTTGGACGCACCCCGGTCGTAGCGCCACAGTAGTAGAAAATGAGCGACAAGGGGTCAAATCACAAAGCCCCACCTTTCCCGCATTAAGCTGGATGGACGAAGCAACCATCATTTCACTCTAGGGTGCAAGAGCATAAATAAAAGAGAAAACAATGATGCGTGCGGCAGCTACCTAGGGCACCCTAGGGTAGGGGTCTCCACTACAGATCCTTTTTTTTGAAAGCGCCTCCACTACAAATCGGCTTCTCCCTCGTCCTCTTGAAGAAAACCGATGATGAGTTTGGCAGTAGGGTTTGTAGGAGTACTACGGCGTGCGGGGCCACGTCGTAGTAAACGGGTTCGAGACGACGCCTTAAATATGTGTGGGCCGCTTGGTTTTACAGGAACGAGGCAGCATTTTGGGTTCGGGGACCAGTGGAGATATAGTACATACAAAAAATTGTGGACATAGGTTCGACCAAAAGTCAATGATGCATGGGCCCTGCATTTTGATATACCCGGGGCCGCGTGAAATTTGCTACTCTACTCAAAACTAGTAAGGTACACATGTATTGAACGCATGAGATTTCGAAACCAAATTATGAATAAATACACACTATAGGATGTAAAGCTTTGAGTCATATATGCATGATGTAGATGTTCGTTTAGTTCTTATAGTTCATCTCATTCAAAATCAATAAGTTTTATAAAAATGTTAAGATTCATGGGGTTGTGCATTATACTCCCTCCATTCCAAAATAGATGGCCCAACTTTGCACTAACTTTGTACAAAGTTAGTGCAAAGTTGGGTCATCTATTTTGGAACGGAGGGAGTAAATCATAAAGTAAAAAACAAATAATGGCAATTCATTTAGAAAAAAATAATGAATTATGATACATAAGATTCTAGAACAAAGGAGAAGTGCTTGTGTTTTGAAGTTTGTGCATTATGCTTAAGTTCAACCATGGAGTCTTCTAAATTGTACATGTGGCAGATCTGGTGGAATGTTGATGATATCCTACAGCCAGTAGTGCTCGGATTTGCCTATCTCTGCACTATCGGGTTATCTTCATCCAGCGACCATTTTCCAAAGTTATTGGCACACTATATAGTTCTTGTGCCATAGTTGCATGTTTTGGAAAAAAGCTACTAGTGGGTTGTACTATCTATTTAGGAATAGAAGATGTATACATGGAAGTTGTAGGGAAAGAGATGACATGGAGTATCTCAATTCCTATGAGTAGGGATTGGAAAAGAGATGTCATTTGGTTCACATCATAGGAACTTTTCTATTGAATATAGAGATGACATGTTTCTCAATTCCTATGAGGAGGCATTAGAAAAGAGATGTAATTTGGTTCATATCATAGGAACTTTTCTATTGAATATACGCTAATGTTTATTTTCCTTTGAAATTAAGGGAGTATAGGAATCCATTCATATGAACCAAGTGGCTCTAAAGCTATAGAAATGATATCATGTTTATTTCCTTTGAAATGTGGAGTATATGAATCTATTCCTATGAACCAATTGGCTCTAAAGGAAAAAATCCTATAAAAATCATATCATATAGAGTTCCTATGATATTCCTCGACACTAAAGGATGCTTGAAATTGCTGCGGGTGATACGATGGTCTTTCTTTGTAGACTCCTCACCCAACTTTATAGTTACCTCTTGAAGATGAATGAAATGGTATATACATGGTATTCTACATGTGCAATTTGGTACACGAAAACTCGGTAAAAGTTTGCGAGGTTCGAATTTTCAATAAAGCTATATGCACTGCATTTCGGAACGGAGGGAGCATGCGGTAGTTGCTAACACTCACGTGGAAGATTTGTGTGTAGGAGGAGTGGCTATTCTGTTAAATGACATGGCAAAACTGACACTGTCGGATGGCGATCTAATGGTCCTTACGGCGTTCGTCAGGAAAAGGCTTGTGGCGAACGTTTGTCGGATAATGATTTACGGACACATGCATTGCATTGATACGTGCCCCCTCTCTCTCGCACACACTCACCCTCATGAGTCATGACTCTCCCGAGTCCTCTCGCAGACTCGCACGTCGCACCCACCGTCTATCTGCAAGTAGACGTCACACACATATGTGCTCTTCACACCCTACCCTCAGAACTTCTAAAAAACAAAAGGCGGCGCGCACATTTTATTTTAGCTCACACGTCACACACTTGTACTATTACTCTTGCGGCGAACGTTCTTTGGGCATAGTATATTGTACTCTCACAAAGAGAAGCGATGCACGCACGCACTAGTTCTCTCACACCCACTCGCGGGTACACGTAGGAGCACATTTTTTTGAAGCTGGTACAACAAAATCACTCCACTATATATAAAAGTAGGAGCCTTAGCGCTTGCTTTACTATGGTTCCTCTCGTTCACTCTCTCATGCTCTCCAGATATAAGCAACACATAGGTGGCCACACTCTCTCTCAGCTCACGGCTGGTCACAAATCCGGCCGGATAACCTCGACCGGGGCAGGGGTGTAGGTGCATCGTTCACGCTATTGTCAGCGGCGAGGGAGGAGACCAACGGCTGCCCGCGCGTCTCGATCGGTGGCCGTGTCGTTCTCTCCGAGAGAGCACGGGCTCGGGAGGGCCTCCGACCCCTTCTTCCTTCCTGCGGTATTGTGTCCAAGATGCGGCCTCCCGACGCCGTCTTTGCGACATGCCGACGACCCTCAGGTATATATTCCTTCGAACCCTGCCTTGCTCTACTGCCCCAGCTCCCTTCGTGTGGATCCTTTTCTACTTCCGTCCGCTGTTCCAAAGCCACCTAGACTTCTACTAAGGCACGTGCTTTGCATGTATGTTCTGTATGATAGATGCTCATATACCTTCTTTTTAGAGATAGAAATGGGTACTCGTATCTTGAGTAGATATCATAGTGTGTTTGTTTGCATGATATAAGGACTATTCTGAAATAAGAATCAAATCACTTGCACAAATCAAACCAAGTTCCAAGTAAGAATTTGATTACAAGATAAAAGTTGTAGTTTTATTATATGTTGTTTCCTGGGTTCCACTGATGTATAGTTCCAGAGTTGTTTGACGGTTTACATGCATGTTTATGGACTATTTTGTGCAACTAAATAAGTCATTTAGGTCTGACAGACACTCATGTCCTGTATTAGCTTGAGGTATAGCTTATGTATGACTGAAATAAAATATTACACTTTTTCTGTGAATAATAAAAATATTACATTTCTCGATGAAGCGGAATAGAACTTTAGCTAGCATCAGCCATGCAATGTTATGTTATGTGAACAGTGTAAACTTTGTAGTATAGCGGCATCTAAAAAATCCATTTTTACAGTAATCTAAAAAAATAAGTTAGTAGTAGAGTGCTTATTTCCCAGGTGACAACGGGGAACCAAAATGTGCTAGCTATTTGCCAACTTGTCGTACTTGCGTGTGAGGAGGTGGCAGCAGTTTCTAGACATTTCTCAACTTTAGTAGGTGCAATCCAAATTCAAAGGGGACTTCTTTATTTGTTTACTTAGAGAGCAGAGTCGGCCATGTGCACAAGGAGCGGGAGCGAATCCAGCAGCTCTTAGCCGTTAGATCATGTCATCCTTTGTTTGATGGATGGTAGTGATATGCATGAGAGGGGAAATGAACGGTGGATTTTGAGCCAATGCTTGTTTGGGCGGGAGAACCAAAGATGGAGTGGTAAATCCAATTTCAAAACTGCCGCATTATAGTAGTAGTAGATTAGAAGTAAAGTTATTTCATACAGTCGACTCAAAGCATTGATTCAAATAGGGAAGAAAGTGGGAAAGTTGTAGCATGAATCTAGGACTTGATTCTAAGAGGAAACGGGGGAAAGTAGTAATATCTGTCACTGTTTAAATAACCGTATATCTTATTTGCGCAAATAGGGATGTCTGTCTCCATATCGTTTCGGGATGTCTGTCTCTGTATCGTTTCTATCCACGCAGTCAAAAGCACACACCTCAGTTTTAGTACAACTGCGCAAAATGAGATGGCTATCCTTCGCTGCCGTCGTCTAACCTCCCGTCTTCAAGGTATCCCTACATTGGTAGTAACTAAGGTAGAATGACCAACGCAATCTAAAAGAAACTGATTCGTACGTTTTACTTCCTGATTGCAGTGCAGGGACAAGTGAAAACAACTGCATCCTAGTCCGGAATGCACTTTCTACCAGTTCATCCATGGACCAAGGACTAGCTGGCACGGCTGCACGGCGGTTTTTTGGACAGGTGCGCGGACAAGAGGCATTGTGGTCTGCTTATTTCTGCAAATAGCGATGCTTAAATTTAGTGGAATGCACAAGCATTTCAGCTGGTCAGTACACTGCATGGTTCAGTTCAGCATTCCACCACAATTATAATTGGTTATTCTGGAATGAGAGAACCTAACCCTGAATGGTGGCAACAAGAAAAAACCAGAGTGAACTCCAGGAAATTTAAGCCTGCCGGGAGGCCCTTTGCTCAGAGAGAAGCCTTGCTTGTTTTTTCCTGATTTGTAAACCTTCTCACAACTTTGTCTTTTGCTGTGAACTAGTATATGTTTGTTATGTTCTATGAATCATTGAGATGTATAAAATTGCTTAACTTATGCTTTTCAAGTTTTTTATGAAGACGAGTTTAATGTGAGTGTTCCACATGAGCGCTGGACTAGCGTGTGAACGTTTGGAATTTATTACATTGTGGCCTCAATTAACTGCATGAACCACTGTAACAAGATACATAGTTGCTTATATGTCAGACAACAGATTGTTGATTGTTAGCTGGTCGATAGCCTAGTGTTGAAGCGAGCTGAGCCAATGTGCTGTGTTTTGCACAACTGCTTACAAGTGGGGTAGCACCAACAGTGTTTACGAGTACTTATGTATACGTCGGCGCACGGTTCTCGAACGAGTGCTCTATTTCATCAAAACACACACTACTCGTATGATAAACCGTGACAACTTATGTCTTACCATGCCATATTCATGAAAAAACTAGTGAGGACGCATCTGTTTTGGCAACAATTATGATGGTTCTCACATGATTCACGGGCACACAAAAGTAGCAGCAGTTCCCATAGACGAATACAAACAGAGTACTAGCCCCAGAGGGGTCGATAACAGGCAAGGTTCGGATAATTAGACACAATCCAAACTACTATTAAACACTAGCTGGGGCAACTATTTCATGCCTCGATCTAATTTGGGCTGGACACAAGACAGACCTTGCCATGAACATCATCGAGGGCGTCCCGCAGCAGCTCAATCCTGTGAACCTTCATGAAGACGACCTTGTGGCCTTGCCACTGATAAACATGTTTGTGGAGGCATGCCACATCATCTTCCTGTGTAAGCTTGACAAGAACAATATTCCTCACAAACGAAGGAGTAGCTTTGAACTTCTTGTGCTTCAGTACACCCTGGACAACACGCTTGACAACAGTGAGGCTGGAATACAACTCTTCATTGGTATAACCGCAAATGGCTTCCAGGATCCAACAGCCTAAGAACTCTGGTTTCCCAGTGCGTATATTCAGGTCGTCCGCCTCATAGCGAGTGACATGTACAACCACACAATCCTTGTCTGCATCAGGGCTCTAATTGAAACAGAAACAAATTCTGAATTACTTTCCAGTATAAGAAACACAAGTTATTTAAACCACTACGTATACCATGGCATCGAAGCTAATAAAATTTTGCATTATTAATCACCACATACTTCCTTTTCTAAAAAAATCACCACATACTTAGATGAAAAGCCACAATCGAGATCGGCAAAGAAGGAAATCACCTTGGGCAGCTCAGCGGGGGGGACACATCCTCGAAGGGGGAAAACTGCTCCTACAGTGCCATGAGGGCTGTAACCTCAAACGGGGCGTTGACCATCTCAGTATCTGGGGTCGCCTCGGTGGTTGCCTCCATCTTCTTGGAGCTCTCTGTCTCGTGGGGATCAGCCTCCCGCGTCTGCTCCAATATCGGCAGATCTTTGCCTGGTTCTCCTTGGTCCATCATGAAACTGACGAATACTAGGAGTCCACTGAAAGGAAAACACAATCGCAATGACAATGAAACAAAAAAAAGAGTGAGGATCGGTTACTGGTTTGCAAAAGTTCTTTTTTTTTCTCTGAATGAAAATATACCAACATCACGGATCCGCTTACCTTCCCTTCATTCTGAGAGAAGAATAGTGGCAGATGCAAGTGTTGCCTTTCTTGAAGACGGTGAGGGAGAAGGGGATTCAGCGAAGAGTGAAATAATGGTTGCTTCGTCCGTCAAACTTAGACTGCCGGGAGGTGGGGTTTTCTGATATGACGGCTCGTTACTGCCGCGCTACGACCGGGGTGACTCTCTGCCTGCATACTGCCTTCTAATTTGGTGGATGGCATTTGGGCCCGCACGCTGCATGGCCCGCATGTCGGTGAACAAAAGTATAACAACATTCAGTAGAGGGGGACGTTTCAATGACCTAGGAGGAGCTAGAAGCGGTAGAGTGTCTCCACTGTACTAGTAGTAATTGTTTTTCTGGGTAGCTGTAGAGTGTCTCCACTATACTAGTAGTAATTGTTTCTCGGGTCCCAAGACAAAACAGCCCATCCACACTAGTAAATAGTAAAATCAATTCAAAAACCTGGGTGCTCTTCTTCCTCCTCGCTCCCACCCACCTCACGTCAGCTCGCTCCACTCGTACCCCCAAATTCCTCACCTCACTCCTACAGAAAACCCCAGCTCCCCTTCTTCCTCACTCCTACAGAAAACCCCCAGCTCCCCTTCTTCTTCGCTCGCACTACAGCTAGGCTCGTCATTCGTTATTCTGCTCAAATTCGTGAGCGCGACGCGATGCCCTCGAGGAAAATGGAGTCGGCTGACCCCAGTGCTAAGAAGATGAGGCTCCTGCCAGCGGCGACACCTGTTGTAGATCTTGCACCCTGCAGCGTGGGGAGAAGCGGCGACCCTGCCCCCACCGGATCCCAGGAACCCGTAGAATCTCGGGTGGATCGCATCAGCAATCTCCCGGACGCCATCCTTGGGGACATCATCTCGCTTCTCCCCACCAAGGATTCCTGCTGCACCCAAGTCCTCTCAATTCGGTGGCGCCCTCTATGGCGCGCCGTTCCCCTTAATCTCGACTGTCGTCAGCTATCTCTCTTCAATGATTTTGAAATCCCCAGAGCCATCATATCCTCCCACCAGGGCTCCGTTCAAAGCCTCTGCATCCCGTCATGCTACCTGAGCAAGCATACCATGCCCTGCACGGTGGACGCCTGGCTGGAATCCCCTGAATTCATAGAACTACAGCTGCTTGAGTTCTACTATTCCCCTAGAAATCACATACCACATACCGAACGCCCTGAACTTGTGCCCTCAACACCGATGTCCATCTCGGGGTTTTCGTCCTCTCTCCACACCGCCACCTTTGTGCAGTGCTACCTACCAGACAATCTGGTACTAAACCTTCGACTCCCATTTCTCAAGAAACTTTCACTTGTGTGGGTTCATATATCAGAGGCCTCATTGCACAGCATCATCCACTCCAGTTGCCCTGCGCTGGAGTGCTTGGTGCTTGTTTTCACAGTTAGAATCGGTTGTCTCCCAATACAGTCGCCTAACCTTGTAAGACTTGGAATTTCTTTTGACGGAAGGCAGCTCATCATCCAAGATGCCCCTTCACTTCAAAGGTTGATCCTTGATTCTAGTTATTCACCATTGCAAATAGCCGTCCTCTCTGCGCCTAAACTGGAGACCTCAGGTGTAATACATGATCTCTGTGCTCATTTCAATATGGTGTTTGGCTCCACAGTTCTTCAGGTACTTTATATTATCATCTACACTTGTAACCAGAAGATGCATTTTAAATTTCTGCGCATAATTTATATATCATCTTGGAGTACACATTTTGTACTAATATTATGTTCTATGCTCAATGAAGAGTTTCTCCATGGATGGCCTATCAATGGTGCTAGATTCTGTCAAGATCTTATATATCCAAATGAATAGTTTTGATGTAAACAGGATTATTGGCTTGCTGCAATGCTTTCCATGTCTGGAGAAGTTGTATATAAAGGTGATAATTTCACGCACATTAGAAGCCCGCATATAGTGTACTAGAATTAACCGTTCAGCTGTTGCTCTTTCGACACTCTTCTTTTAGATCATAACTGTTCTCAATCTTCATGTCTATTTAGGCAACAGGATGGGGTAAGAAAGTTATAACCAATCGGTGGATTCGTAAGCATCGGGATTTTCTCACTTCTCATGAGATTCGATTGAAGACAATAACGCTAGAACGATATGTAGCCAACCGTGCAAACACAAGATTTGTCACATTCTTCCTGCTGAATGCGAGGTTACTATTGTCCATCAGGCTTAAGTTTATCAGCAGCATGGTTTTGACGGATGGGTATGTCGAAGAGCAAAAAAAAGGAGTTTCAGGTGGGCAAAAGAGCTTCTGAACGTGTCGGGCTTCTATTTACAACATATTGTGGTCATAATCCAGTAAATTTTACGACCCAGGATGTTCATTCTATGGACCTGACCGATCCATTTGACTGTGACTGCCGAAAACAGTGCTGGAGTTAGATGTTGTTGCCCTTTTCAATCTGGAACAATTAACCCTCGTGCTTTTGTACAGTTTGTAAGATGGAGTTAGATGTTCCTGCCCTTTTCAACTCGGCTGTGACTATCATATTTTCTTTGAAACAAGGCAAATGGCTTGCCATTCGTTTAATTTAGAGTGAAATATTGTAACAAATCCAAACCAAGGGAAATAACATCACTCTCGCTGGTTGCTTGAGCTCACTGTGCATTATAGAAGCCAAGTGATTAGCCCCCACCAGCACCCACAAACTTATTTCGAACTAGCACATCAAATGGTCTGTAAATTTTCATAGGAAAGGCTGCATGACCATGACAGATTTGGATTCTGACATTTGGGACCCGCGAGGAAATAGCCTACCCAAGGTGGTGTCGACTTACTAGCCAGTCAACAAACGATTCTGCCTACCAGCCGTTGGATTGACAACCAACATCTGTCGTGTATCTTCTATCTCTTGTCTTCTTGTTCCTCCAATCGCCCAAACCAAACCACCCCGTCGGCTCCGCCTGCTCCCGCCTCCCATGGCTGGCTGCGCCTCCGCCGCCCTACCGTACGTACCCTCCAACGTTGGCCAATCCCTCCCTCTATTCCCCCACACGTCCTGTTATTCTCCGGCGACGTCAGTCCCAACACGCACCCGCGCCCGAACCAGTCAACCCTCGTACTCCCCTCCGCCTGCGACTGGACCAGCGCATCTTCAACGGCTCCTGTTCATTCCATCCGAGGCCTCGCCGTCGTCCTCCGCCTTGCGGCCTTGGTTCGCTCGCCGTGTGCGGTGCATCACCCTCTTGCATTGTCAATGTCATCAACAACCGAGAGGAACAAGGAGATGATTGTACGTGGAGAGGATGACAGTAGGGACCCACCAGCGTCATGGCAGTACGCAAGCAAGTGCCTCTATAGTATAAGCCCAAAAATATGGTTACTCCAAATGGTTGGACATCTGGGGCTCACGCCATTGTCAACATAGTCAATAAACGAGAGAATTACACTACGAGCGGCTGACACCGGGGACCCAGCAAGTCGCGCAGTTTTTTTTGAGGAACAAGCAGTTGTAATTTATACTAGTTTTAGCGATGGATCAGGGTAACAACGGGGCTGTGCGGGGGCTATGGCCCGTCTAGCCAGGGTTTTATTTATGTTTACCACATCATGAGCCCAGTTGTGTTTTTTTCTTGCTGAAAATGGCTAGCCCAGTTCTATTTTTTAAGAAATACCCAAACAAGGCCTACTTGCTTTATCGGCCCTGCTGGGCTGCAAATCTTTCGAGACGATGAGAGTTTCATTCGGTTTGCCCAGAAATGGGTTGTACATTTTTAAAACACATCAAACCGAGAATTAGTTTCAATTTTTTTCATTACAAGATCTTAAATTCCATTGGTTTTTATGCGTGGACAATTATTTGGATTTTATATTTATATAAATTATTTTTCAAAATAGTTTGAATGTGAATCAATATTTCTGGATTAAAAATAGTTAATCGCACCGAAATATGCAAAATTTTGTATAGTTTTTAACCGTGGCCACAATATGGGGTGTGATGCTAACAAAGAGAAGATGGGCTCCAAAAAAATTCTTAAGAATTAGCAAATGGGCTGTACATTATTAGAAATAATGGCAGATGGGATGTATGTTGTTTTCCACAGATTTGAGGCTGACTTGTGCGCCTACTACAGGTTGACGCGTATGCTTTCATAAAAAAGGTTGACGCACACGCAATGCCCTGTCAACTTAGTCAACACACAAGAGCAGTGACTGTTGGATGTCCATCCAACGGCTGCCGTGCTTCTTCAATCTCTGCTCTTCATGTTCAAGCCGCTCAAACAAGCGCCGGCGGGACTGCCTGCTCCCTCCTCCCGCGGCCGGCTATGCTGTCGCGCAGGCCTCATGGCCCCACCGTACTCCCATCGCTGGCCTAGCCATCCCTCTACTCACCCACACATGCTGTTATTCTTCGGCGACGGCAGACGAACCAGTAAACCCTCGTACTCCTCCATGTGGGAAACAACTGCCGAGTATTCCCTGGCTCCGTGTCGCTCCCTTCCTAGGCCTCGCCGTCGTCCACCGCCCTGGTGCTCTCGGTGCGGTCTGGTCAACGTGGTCAATGAACGACATCCATCGGAAGTGGACTGTACGTGGAGAGGCTGACAGCTGAGTCCACGGCCGCATGCAAGGAAATGCCTCCTTATTACGTGCAAAATAATGATTCCTCCACCTGACAGCTAGGACCCACAGGAAGGGCCTCTGTATTTCGCGAAAAAACATTCCTCCCGCTGACAGGTCGGACCCACTAGCTATATCTTTGCATGCAAGGAAGTGCATCCTTATTACGCCCAAAAAAATGGATACCCCCTGCTAGCTGGGACCCACCATATTGTTGGGCTGACTTGTGGGCCTACTAAGTTGACAGGGATGGAGAGCTTTGTCAACTTAGTCAATACTCCAGTGACTGTATGATGTCCATCCAACGGCCATAGTGCTTCTTCAACCTCTGGTCTTCTAGCTCCAGCCGCCCAAAGCAGCGCCGGTCGTGCCGCCTGCTCCTGCCTCCCGTGGTCGGCTGTGCTACCGCGGAGGCCTCACCGCCCCCATACTACTCCCACCACTGGCCAGGCCATCCCTCCACTCACCCACACCCCCTGTTATTCTACGGCGACGGTAGCCTCACACCGCAGCTGAACCAGTGAACGCTCGTACTCCTCTCCGCGTGGGCATCCACTATCGCGTCTTGCATGGCTCCGCGTCGTCCCCTTCCTAGGCCTCTCCGTCGTCCACCGCTATGGCGCTCTTGGCGTGGCGTGGTCAATGTGGTCAACGACCAACTTCCATCGGAAGAGTATTGTACATGGAGAGGCTGACAGCTGGGTCCACGGCAGCCGCAAGGAAGTGCCTCCTTATTACGCGGAAAATAATTATTCCTCCACCTGACAGCGGGGACCCACCGGACGGGCCACCAGTATTTTGCGAAAAAAATCATTTCCCCCTGACTGCTGGGACCCACCGGACGGGCCACCATATTTTGCGAAAAAAACGTTCCCCCCGCTGTCAGCTCGGACCCACCGGAAGTGCCTCCTTATTACGCACAAAAAAATGAATACTCCCCCGGCTAGCTGGGACCCACCTTGCTGGGAGGCTAACTTGTGGGCCTACTAAGTTGACGGGGACGAAGGGGTTTGTGAACTTAGTCAATATGAACGATTCTAGCTCCAGTGACCATACGATGTTCATCCAACAGCCGTAGTGCTTCTTCAACCTCTGGTCTTCTTGCTCCAGCCGCCCAAAGCAGCGCCGGTCGTGCTGCATGCTCCTGCCTCTCGTGACCGGCTATGCTGCCGCAGAGGCCTCACCGCCCCCTACAATTCCACCGCTGGCCAGGCCCTGCGGTGACGGCAGCCTCACACTGCAGCCGAACCAGTGAGCCCTCGTAGTCCTCTCCGCGCAGGCTTCCACTGCCGCGTCGTCCCCTTCCTAGGCCTCACCGTCGTCCACCGCATGGTGCTCTCCGTGCGGCGTGGTCAACGTGGTCAAGGAACGACTTCCATCGGAAGAGTACTGTACGTGGAGAGGCTGACAGTTGGGTCCACGGCCACAACCCAGTTTTTTTGTGATTTGCCAAGTAAGTCACTTTGTCATGCCTATTGGGCTGCAAATCTTTCAAGACGAGGAGAGCTTTCATTCGGCTGGCCGAGAAAATGGCCCATCAGTAATGAGAAATGGGTTGTACATTTTTAAAACACATCAAACCGGCAATTAGTTTCAAATATCTTTTTTTTCATTTCAAGATTTTAAATTACATTAATTTTTATGCGTGGAGAATTTGTTGGATTTTATATTGATATACATTTATTTTTAAAATCAATTTGAATGTGAGTCGAAATTTCGGGATTAAAAACAGTTCGGACCGCACCGAAATATGCAAAATTTCGTATAATTTTTTAACCTTTCCACAATATGGGCTGTAATGCTAATAAAAAGAATATGGGCTCCAAAAAAACGTTAAGAATTAGCAAATGGGCTGTAAATTATTAGAAATAATGGCAGATAGGCTGTATGCTGTTTTCCACAGATTTGAGGCTTTCCTAAAAAAGGTTGACGCACAAGCACTGACTGTTGGATGTCCATCCAACGACCGTCGTGCTTCTTCAATCTCTGCTCTTCCTGCTCCAGCCGCTCAAACAAGCGCCGGCGGGACTGCCTGCTCCCTCCTCCTCGCGGCCGGCTGTGCTGCTGCACAGGCCTCACCGCCCGACCGTACTCCCATCGCTGGCCTAGCCATCCCTCTACTCACCCACACCTGCTGTTATTCTCCGGCGACGGCAGACGAACCAGTAAACCCTCGTACAGTCGTACTCCCCTCCGCGTGGGAAACAACTGCCGAGTCTTCCCTGCCTCCGTGTCGTCCCCTTCCTAGGCCTCGCCGTTGTCCACCGCCTTGGTGCTCTCGGCGCGTCCTGGTCAACGTGGTCAACGACCGACATGCATCTGAAGTGGACTTTACGTGGAGAGGCCGACAGCTGGGTCCACGGCCGCATGCAAGGAAATGCCTCCTAATTACACGCAAAATAATGATTCCTCCACCTGACATCAGGGACCCACCGAAAGGGCCTCTGTATTTCGCGAAGAAAACGTTACCGCCGCTGACAGCTCGGACCCACCAGCTATATCTTCGCACGCAAGGAAGTGCCTCCTTATTACGCACAAAAAAATGAATACTCCCCCTGTTTGCTGGGACCCAGTATAGTGGCAGGCTGACTTGTGGGCCTACTAAGTTGACGGGGACGGAGGGCTTTGTCAACTTAGTCAATATGCACGATTCTAGCTCCAGTGATCGTACGGTGTCCATCCAACGGTCGTAGTGCTTCTTCAACATCTGGTCTTCTTACTCTAGCCGCCCAAACCAGCGCCGGTCGTGCCTCGTGCTCCTGCCTCCCGTGGCCGGCTGCGATGCGACGGAGGCCTCACCGCCCCCTACTACTCCCACCGCTAGCCAGGCCATCCTTCTACTCACCCACACCCCATGTTATTCTGCGGCGATGGAAGCCTCACACCACAGCGAACCAGTGAACCCTCGTACTCCTCTATGCATGGGCATCCACTGCCACGTCTTCCCCGGCTCCGCGTCGTCCCCTTCCTAGGCATCACCGTCGTCCACCGCCCTGGTGCTCTCGGCGCGGCGTGGTCAACATGGTCAAGGAACAGCTTCCATCGGACATGTACTATACGTGGAGAGGCTGACAGCTGGGTCCACGGCCGCAGCAAGGAAGTGTCTCCTTATTACGTGCAAAATAATTATTCCTCCACCTGACAGCGGGACCCACCGGACAGGCCACCGTATTTCGCCCCCCTGACTGCTGAGACCCACCAGCTACATCTTCGCACGCAAGGAAGTGCTTGATAGTCGGGACCCACCTCGTCGAAGCGTACGTAGCGTTGTCATTCTGGTCGCGAACGTGTACGTACATATATACTGGTCGATGTAGAGGCGCGCACGTGTCGTAGTAGAGGTGGCCAGGGTGCAAGAAAGAAAATACGGCCACGTATGTGTACATACGGGCGGGGTCTCGAACGCCTACTCACGCATACGTACGGCCAGGGCTCGTGTACATGGCTGAGTCGGAACGAAGAAACATCGTCGTCGTCGTGTTCATGGGGAGGCAACGGAATGCGTCGTCTTCATGGGGAGGCAACGAAATGCGTCGTGTTCATCGGGAGGGCTTGGACAAAACAGGCAATGGAAACGAGGCCTGGCGTACCGCAGAACGGAGAAACGGCCTTGTGTTCGACCGGCCACGTTCGAAACGGGATCCTATTCATCGGGTGGGGTCTGGCGTACCGCAAACCGGAGGAAATGGACCTCCTACGGTCGAAACGGGGGTCCTGTTGATCGGGAGGGGTGTGGCATACTGCAAAACGGACGAAACAGATTTGTGTTGGAGCGCTACGGTCGAAACGGGGGTCCTGTTCATCGGGAGGGGTGTGGCGTACCACAAAACGGGACTCCACGGGATACTGTTCATCTCCACTGTCGACCTCCTCCAGCCTCCACCTGCGACTGTTCATCCACGGGCTCCTGTTCATCCAGCCTCCACCGCAAGCTACTCCACCGGCTACTGTTCAACCAGCCCTCTCCACGGGCTCCTGTTCAACCACCCCTCCACGGGCTACTGTTCATCCTGCCCTCCATTGTCTACTGTTCATCCTGCCCTCCATGGGGTGGTCCTGTTCATCCAGCCCTCCACGGGGTGGTCTGAAGGAAATATGCCCTAGAGGCAATAATAAAGTTATTATTTATTTCCTTATAATCATGATAAATGTTTATTATTCATGCTAGAATTGTATTAACCGGAAACATAATACATGTGTGGATACATAGACAAACAAAGTGTCACTAGTATGCCTCTACTTGACTAGCTCGTTAATCAAAGATGGTTATGTTTCCTAACCATGAACAATGAGTTGTTATTTGATTAACGGGATCACATCATTAAGAGAATGATCTGATTGACATGACCCATTCCATTAGCTTAGCACCCGATCGTTTGGTATGTTGCTATTGCTTTCTTCATGACTTATACATGTTCCTATAACTATGAGATTATGCAACTCCCGTTTACCAGAGGAACAATTTGGGTACTACCAAACGTCACAATGTAACTGGGTGATTATAAAGGAGTATTACAGGTGTCTCCAAAGGTACATGTTGGGTTGGCGTATTTTGAGATTAGGTTTTGTCACTCCGATTGTCGGAGAGGTATCTTTGGGCCCTCTCGGTAATGCACATCACTTAAGCCTTGCAAGCATTGCAACTAAATGAGTTAGTTGCGGGATGATGTATTACAGAATGAGTAAAGAGAATTGCCGGCAACGAGATTGAACTAGGTATTGGAATACCGACGACCGAATCTCGGGCAAGTAACATACCGATGACAAAGGGAACGACGTATGTTGTTATGCGGTCTGACCGATAAAGATCTTCGTAGAATATGTAGGAGCCAATATGGGCATCCAGGTCCCGCTATTGGTTATTGACCGGAGACGTGTCTCGGTCATGTCTACATTGTTCTCGAACCCGTAGGGTCCGCACACTTAAGGTTACGATGACAGTTATATTATGAGTTTATACATTTTGATGTACCGAAGTTTGTTTGGAGTCCCGGATGTGATCACGGACATGACGAGGAGTCTCAAAATGGTCGAGACATAAAGATTTACATATTGGAAGCCTATGTTTGGATACCGGAAGTGTTCCGGGTGAAATCGGGATTTTACCGGAGTACCGGGAGGTTACCGGAACCCCCCGGGAGCTAAATGGGCCATGATGGGCCTTAGTGGAAAAGAGAAGAGGCAGCCCTACATGGGCCGCGTGCCCCTCCCCTCCCTTGGTCCGAATAGGACAAGGAGAGGGGGCCGGCCCCTCTCTCTCTTTTCCCCCCTCCGTGAATCCTATTCCAACTAGGATTGGGGGGAATCCTACTCCCAGAGGGAGTAGGACTCTCCTGGCGCGCCCTTCTTGGCTGGCCAGCCTCCCCCCTTTAGTCCTTTATATACGGAGGCAGGGCACCCCGGAGACACACAAGTTGATCCACGTGATCTTTTCCTTAGCCGTGTGCGGCGCCCCCACACCATAGTCCTCGATAATATTGTAGCGGAGTTTAGGCGAAGCCCTGCTGCTGTAGTACATCAAGATCATCACCACGCCGTCGTGCTGACGGAACTCTTCCCCGACACTTTGCTGGATCGGAGTCCGGGGATCGTCATCGAGCTGAACGTGTGCTAGAACTCGGAGGTGCTGTAGTTTTGGTGCTTGATCAGTCGGATCGTCAAGACGTACGACTACATCAACCAAACGCTTCCGTTGTCGATCTACTAGGTATGTAGATCACACTCCCCCCTCTCATTGCTATGCGTCACATGATCTTGCATGTGCGTAGGAAAATTTTGAAATTACTACGTTACCCAACAGTGGTATCAGAGCCTAGGTTTTATATGTTGATGTGGTATGCACGAGTAGAACACAAGTGAGCTGTGGGTGATATAAGTCATACTGCTTACCAGCATGTCATACTTTGGTTCAGCGGTATTGTTGGATGAAGCGGCCCAGACCGACATTATGCGTACGCTTACGCGAGACCGGTTCTCCCGATGTGCTTTGCACAGAGGTGGCTTGTGGGTGACAGTTTCTCCAACTTTAGTTGAAATGAGTGTGGCTACGCCCGGTCCTTGCGAAGGTTAAAACAACACCAACTTGACAAACTATCGTTGTGGTTTTGATGCGTAGGTAAGATTGGTTCTTGCTTAAGCCCGTAGCAGCCACGTAAAACTTGCAACAACAAAGTAGAGGACGTCTAACTTGTTTTTGCAGGGCATGTTGTGATGTGATATGGTCAAGACATGATGCTGATTTTTATTGTATGAGATGATCATGTTTTGTAACCGAGTTATCGGCAACTGGCAGGAGCCATATGGTTGTCGCTTTATTGTATGCAATGCAATCGCGATGTAATGCTTTACTTTATCACTAAACGGTAGCGATAGTCGTGGAAGCACAAGCTTGGCGAGACGACAATGATGCTACGATGGAGATCAAGGTGTCACGCCGGTGACGATGGTGATCACGATGGTGCTTCGGAGATGGAGATCACAAGCACAAGATGATGATGGCCATATCATATCACTTATATTGATTGCATGTGATGTTTATCTTTTATGCATCTTATCTTGCTTTGATTGACGGTAGCATTATAAGATGATCTCTCACTAATTATCAAGAAGTGTTCTCCCTGAGTATGCACCGTTGTGAAAGTTCTTCGTGCTGAGACACCACGTGATGATCGGGTGTGATAGGTTCTACGTTCAAATACAACGGGTGCAAAACAGTTGCACACGCGGAATACTCAGGTTATACTTGACGAGCTAAGCATATACAGATATGGCCTCGGAACATGGAGACCGAAAGGTCGAGCGTGAATCATATAGTAGATATGATCAACATAATGATGTTCACCAATGAAACTACTCCATCTCACGTGATGATCGGACATGGTTTAGTTGATTTGGATCACATAATCACTTAGAGGATTAGAGGGATGTCTATCTAAGTGGGAGTTCTTTAAGTAAATTAACTGAACTTAAATTTATCATGAAACTTAGTACCTGATAAGTATCTTGCTCGTTTATGCTTGTTTGTAGATAGATGGCTCGTGCTGTTGTTCCGTTGAATTTTAATGCGTTCCTTGAGAAAGCAAAGTTGAAAGATGATGGTAGCAATTACACGGACTGGGTCCGTAACTTGAGGATTATCCTCATTGTTGCACAGAAGAATTACGTCCTGGAAGCACCGCTGGGTGCCAGGCCTGCTGCAGGAGCAACACCGGATGTTATGAACGTCTGGCAGAGCAAAGCTGATGACTACTCAATAGTTCAGTGTGCCATGCTTTATGGCTTAGAATCGGGACTTCAACGACGTTTTGAACGTCATGGAGCATATGAGATGTTCCAGGAGTTGAAGTTAATATTTCAAGCAAATGCCCGGATTGAGAGATATGAAGTCTCCAATAAGTTCTATAGCTGCAAGATGGAGGAGAACAGTTCTGATAGTGAGCATATACTCAAAATGTCTGGGTATAATAATCACTTGATTCAATTAGGAGTTAATCTTCCAGATGATTGCGTCATTGACAGAATTCTCCAATCACTGCCACCAAGCTACAAGAGCTTCGTGGTGAACTATAATATGCAATGGATGAATAAGACTATTCCTGAGCTCTTCGCGATGCTGAAAGCTGCGGAGGTAGAAATCAAGAAGGAGCATCAAGTGTTGAT
This sequence comes from Triticum dicoccoides, assembly GCF_002162155.2. Taxonomy (NCBI): domain Eukaryota; kingdom Viridiplantae; phylum Streptophyta; class Magnoliopsida; order Poales; family Poaceae; genus Triticum; species Triticum dicoccoides. The sequence continues at coordinate 216,379,698 of NC_041384.1, forward strand.
GGTCAACAAGACCACTAGTTTCAAGAAAAAGGGCAAAGGAAAGAAGAAGGGGAACTTCAAAAAGAACGGCAAGCAAGTTGCTACTCAAGAGAAGAAACCCAAACCTGGACCTAAGCCTGAAACTGAGTGCTTCTAATGCAAGCAGACTGGTCACTGGAAGCGGAACTGCCCCAAGTATTTGGCGGATAAGAAGGATGGCAAGGTGAACAAAGGTATATGTGATATACATGTTATTGATGTGTACCTTACTAATGCTCGCAGTAGCACCTGGGTATTTGATACTGGTTCTGTTGCTAATATTTGCAACTCGAAACAGGGACTACGGATCAAGCGAAGATTGGTTAAGGACGAGGTGACGGTGCGCGTGGGAAACGGTTCCAAAGTCGATGTGATCGCAGTCGGCACGCTACCTCTACATCTAGCTTCGGGATTAATATTAGACCTAAATAATTGTTATTTGGTTATTTGGTGCCAGCGTTAAGCATGAACATTGTATCTGGATCTTGTTTGATACGAGACGGTTATTCATTTAAATCAGAGAATAATGGTTGTTCTATTTATATGAGTAATATCTTTTATGGTCATGCACCCTTGAAGAGTGGTCTATTCTTGTTGAATCTCGATAGTAGTAACACACATATTCATAATGTTGAAGCCAAAAGATGCAGAGTTGATAATGATAGTGCAACTTATTTGTGGCACTGCCGTTTAGGTCATATCGGTGTAAAGCGCATGAAGAAACTCCATACTGATGGACTTTTGGAACCACTTGATTATGAATCACTTGGTACTTGCGAACCGTGCCTCATGGGCAAGATGACAAAAACGCCGTTCTCCGGTACTATGGAGAGAGCAACAGATTTGTTGGAAATCATACATACAGATGTATGTGGTCCAATGAATATTGAGGCTCGTGGCGGATATCGTTATTTTCTCACCTTCACAGATGATTTGAGCAGATATGGGTATATCTACTTAATGAAACATAAGTCTGAAACATTTGAAAAGTTCAAAGAATTTCAGAGTGAAGTTGAAAATCATCGTAACAAGAAAATAAAGTTTCTATGATCTGATCGTGGAGGAGAATATTGAGTTACGAGTTTGGTGTACATTTGAAAAATTGTGGAATAGTTTCGCAACTCACGCCGCCCAGAACACCACAGCGTAATGGTGTGTCCGAACGTCGTAATCGTACTTTACTAGATGTGGTGCGATCTATGATGTCTCTTACTGATTTACCGCTATCGTTTTGGGGGTACGCTCTAGAGACGGCCACATTCACGTTAAATAGGGCACCATCAAAATCCATTGAGATGACACCTTATGAACTGTGGTTTGGCAAGAAACCAAAGTTGTCGTTTCTAAAAGTTTGGGGCTGCGATGCTTATGTGAAAAAGCTTCAACCTGATAAGCTCGAACCCAAATCGGAGAAATGTGTCTTCATAGGATATCCAAAGGAAACTATTGGATACACCTTCTATCACAGATCCGAAGGCAAGACTTTTGTTGATAAATTCGGAAACTTTCTGGAGAAGGAGTTTCTCTCGAAAGAAGTGAGTGGGAGGAAAGTAGAACTTGACAAGGTACCTGTACCTGCTCCCTTATTGGAAAGTAGTGCATCACAGAAAACTGTTTCTGTGACACCTACACCAGTTAGTGAGAAAGATAATGATAATGATCATGAAACTTCAGAACAAGATACTACCGAACCTCGTAGATCAACCAGAGTAAGATCCGCGCCAGAGTGGTACGATAATCCTGTTCTGGAAGTCATGCTACTAGATCATGATGAACCTACGAACTATGAAGAAGCGATGGTGAGCCCAGATTCTGCAAAGTGGCTTGAAGCCATGAAATATGAGATGGGATCCATGTATGAGAACAAAGTATGGACTTTGGTTGACTTGCCCGATGATCGTCAAGCAATAGAGAATAAATGGATCTTCAAGAAGAAGACTAACGCTGACGGTAATATTACTGTCTACAAAGCTCGACTTGTCGCAAAAGGTTTTCGGCAAGTTCAAGGGATTGACTACGATGAGACCTTATCACCCGTAGCGATGCTTAAGTCCGTCCGAATCATGTTAGCAATTGCCGCATTTTATGATTATGAAATTTGGCAGATGGATGTCAAAACTGCATTCCTAAATGGATTTCTGGAAGAAGAGTTGTATATGATGCAACCAGAAGGTTTTGTCGATCCAAAGGGAGCTAACAAAGTGTGCAAGCTCTAGCGATCCATTTATGTACTGGTGCAAGCCTCTCGGAGTTGGAATAAACGTTTTGATAGTGTGATCAAAGCATTTGGTTTTATACAGACTTTTGGAGAAGCCTGTATTTACAAGAAAGTGAGTGGGAGCTCTATAGCATTTCTGATATTATATGTAGATGACATATTACTAATTGGAAATGATATAGAATTTCTGGATAGCATAAAGGGATACTTGAATAAGAGTTTTTCAATGAAAGACCTCGGTGAAGCTGCTTACATATTAGGCATTAAGATCTATAGAGATAGATCAAGACGCTTAATTGGACTTTCACAAACCACATACCTTGACAAAGTTTTGAAGAAGTTCAAAATGGATCAAGCAAAGAAAGGGTTCTTGCCTGTGTTACAAGGTGTGAAGTTGAGTAAGACTCAATGCCCGACCACTGCAGAAGATAGAGAGAATATGAAAGATGTTCCCTATGCATCAGCCATAGGATCTATCATGTATGCAATGCTGTGTACCAGACCTGATGTGTGCCTTGCTATAAGTCTAGCAGGGAGGTAGAAAAGTAATCCAGGAGTGGATCACTGGACAGCGGTCAAGAACATCCTGAAATACCTGAAAAGGACTAAGGATATGCTTCTCGTATATGGAGGTGACACAGAGCTCATTGTAAAAGGTTACGTTGATGCAAGCTTTGACACTGATCCGGATGATTCTAAATCACAAACCGGATACGTGTTTACATTAAACGGTGGGGCTGTAAGTTGGTGCAGTTCTAAACAAAGCGTTGTAGCGGGATCTACATGTGAAGCGGAGTACATAGCTGCTTCGGAAGCAGCAAATGAAGGAGTCTGGATGAAGGAGTTCATATCCGATCTAGGTGTCATACCTAGTGCATCGGGTCCAATGAAAATCTTTTGTGACAATACTGGTGCAATTGCCTTGGCAAAGGAATCCAGATTTCACAAGAGAACCAAGCACATCAAGAGACGCTTCAATTCCATCCAGGATCTAGTCCAGGTGGGAGACATAGAGATTTGCAAGATACATACAGATCTGAATATTGCAGACCCGTTGACTAAGCCTCTTCCACGAGCAAAACATGATCAGCACCAAGGCTCCATGGGTGTTAGAATCATTACTGTGTAATCTAGATTATTGACTCTAGTGCAAGTGGGAGACTGAAGGAAATATGCCCTAGAGGCAATAATAAAGTTATTATTTATTTCCTTATAATCATGATAAATGTTTATTATTCATGCTAGAATTGTATTAACCGGAAACATAATACATGTGTGAATACATAGACAAACAAAGTGTCACTAGTATGCCTCTACTTGACTAGCTCGTTAATCAAAGATGGTTATGTTTCCTAACCATGAACAATGAGTTGTTATTTGATTAACGGGATCACATCATTAAGAGAATGATCTGATTGACATGACCCATTCCATTAGCTTAGCACCCGATCGTTTGGTATGTTGCTATTGCTTTCTTCATGACTTATACATGTTCCTATAACTATGAGATTATGCAACTCCCGTTTACCAGAGGAACACTTTGGGTACTACCAAACGTCACAGCGTAACTGGGTGATTATAAAGGAGTATTACAGGTGTCTCCAAAGGTACATGTTGGGTTGGCGTATTTCGAGATTAGGTTTTGTCACTCCGATTGTCGAAGAGGTATCTCTGGACCCTCTCGGTAATGCACATCACTTAAGCCTTGCAAGCATTGCAACTAAATGAGTTAGTTGCGGGATGATGTATTACAGAACGAGTAAAGAGACTTGCCGGCAACAAGATTGAACTAGGTATTGGAATACCAACGATCGAATCTCGGGCAAGTAACATACCGATGACAAAGGGAACGACGTATGTTGTTATGCGGTCTGACCGATAAAGATCTTTGTAGAATATGTAGGAGCCAATATGGGCATCCAGGTCCCGCTATTGGTTATTGACCGGAGACGTGTCTCGGTCATGTCTACATTTTTCTCGAACCCGTAGGGTCCGCACGCTTAAGGTTACGATGACAGTTATATTATGAGTTTATACATTTTGATGTACTGAAGTTTGTTCGGAGTCCCGGATGTGATCACAGACATGACGAGGAGTCTCGAAATGGTCGAGACATAAAGATTTATATATTGGAAGCCTAAGTTTGGATACCGGAAGTGTTCCGGGTGAAATCGGGATTTTACCGGAGTACCGGGAGGTTACCGGAATCCCCGGGAGCTAAATGGGCCATGATGGGCCTTAGTGGAAAAGAGAAGAGGCAGCCCTACATGGGCCGCGCGCCCCTCCCCTCCCTTGGTCCGAATAGGACAAGGAGAGGGGGCCGGCCCCTCTCTCTCTTTTCCCCCCTCCGCGAATCCTATTCCAACTAGGATTGGGGGGCGGAATCCTACTCCCAGAGGGAGTAGGAATCTCCTGGCGCGCCCTCCTTGCTCGGCCAGCCTCCCCCCTTTAGTCCTTTATATACGGAGGCAGGGGCACCCCAGAGACACACAAGTTGATCCACGTGATCTTTTCCTTAGCCGTGTGCGGCGCCCCAGCCACCATAATCCTCGATAATATTGTAGGGGAGTTTAGGCGAAGCCCTGCTGCTGTAGTACATCAAGATCGTCACCACGCCGTCGTGCTGACGGAACTCTTCCCCGACACTTTGCTGGATCGGAGTCCGGGGATCGTCATCGAGCTGAACGTGTGCTAGAACTCGGAGGTGCCGTAGTTTCGGTGCTTGATCGGTCGGATCGTCAAGACGTACGACTACATCAACCAAACGCTTCCGTTGTCGATCTACTAGGTATGTAGATCACACTCCCCCCTCTCGTTGCTATGCGTCACATGATCTTGCGTGTGCGTAGGAAAATTTTGAAATTACTACGTTACCCAACATGGTCCTGTTCATCCATCCCTCCACGGGGTCCTGTTTATCCAGCCCCAACCAGCTCGATCGATCGGGGTCCTGTTCATCCAGAGGCAACACCACGGGGTCCTGTTCATCCACCCCCACCAAGAACTGTTCATCCACCCCCCCCCCTCAATGCTCACTGTTCATCCAGAGGCAGCATCGATCGGCTTCAGTTAGCAGTAGTAGCGAAGGATCGCTCGATCGGGTCCAGTTAACAGCCATCGATCGATCGCTCGGGTTCAGTAATGCGTAGCCTGCAGTGCAATCACTCGGGTTCAGTTAGAGCCCAACGCCTCGCTCGGGTTTAGTTAGAGCCAACGCCTCGCACACATGCGCGTACATGTACGAGAGAAACGCGCATCGCTCGTCCCCCGACCTCCCACCGTAACCGGAAACTCCCCGAAATTTTCCTCGCTCTCGCTTCTACCATGGTTTTTTCCGTCATGGACGGCCCAAAGAATGTCATGCAGCTGCATCTTCGGTCCGCCCAGGACAAAAAGCCCATTTTCTGTCATGATTTTTTGTCATAGAAGTAGGAGCCCACCACATCTATGATGATACCGGGTTTTGTCACAATTATCGTCATAGAAGTGTCATATGTATGACAGAAAAAAATTCGTTTGGCCCAAAATGTCACGGATGTGTCTTTTTTTTGTAGTGCCTACACCGCCCGTGAGCATCAGCCCTCTCCTCCCCCCCCCTCTGCCCCCGTCGTCGATTCCACCTGCGCCCGAGCGTCCAGCGCTCCGCCTGACCCCACTGTTGCGCACTCGCACGCGCCTCCGCCGTTACAGCTGCACTTGCCGCTGCTGCGCCCGCGCCCCTCCTGGCGAGCCTCGTCGTCGTTCCTACTGCTACCGCGGTTTGCAACGCAACGTCGCCTGACCCGTGCCACATCCGCCCCGTCGCGCCGTGCCCCTTGTCGCCGACCCCGCACGCTGACCGCCTCGCTGCGCCACCGCGACCGCTCGCCGCCCCCGCTCCCGCTCTGCTGACCTGCGCCGCCGCTCAACCGCGCCCCGTAACACCCCCCAACTCCAGCCACCGCGCGCTCATGCCGACCGCCGAGGCCCCCTGCTCACCGTCGCCTTGCTCGATGTGTGCCTGCGCCGCCCGCTGCAGCCTCACCGTGTCTCCTGGCCCCGCCCGGCGAGCGCTCCCTCTGCCGCTACCCCAACCGCGTGCCTAGCCCTGCATCACCACCGGCGCCCCAACACCCTCCGCTGGCAGCCCTGCCCGCCTCCGCCGTGCCCTTGTCGTCGCCAGCGGTCGGGCACCCGCAGTGCCCGTCCGGGAGGCGCCCACGCCCTGCGCCCGTTTCCGTTCGCCCGCCCCGGTTGGGCTAGGTCCCTGACTAGTGGGGCCAGCCCCGGATTAGAACGAACGGTTAAAATAAAAATAAAAATAATTAATTAAAGAATTAATGAACTTAATTAATCTTGATTGGATTAGCTAATTATTTAATTAACCAGACTAATATGTTAAGTAAACTAATTAATTTGGTTAATTTGTTAACAAAGTATGACATGCGAGACCCACACGTCAGCTTGACTTAGTCAACGCACTGTTGACGGTTGGCGTCATGATGACGTCAGCAAACACTATTCTGGATAATATTAATTTAAAATAATTAAATAAATCCTAAAAATGAATTAAATCTTTTAAAATTAATATAAAATAAACCGTAGTTCGGATGGAAAAAACTTTGTACATGAAAGTTGCTCAGAACGACGAGACGAATCCGGGTACGCAAACCGTTCGTCCGCCACACATCCCTAGCATAGCGTACACGCAACTTTCCCCCTCCGGTTCATCTGTCAAAAACGTGAAAACACCGGGGATACTTTCCCGGATGTTTCCCTCCTTTGCCGGTATCACTTAGTACCGCGTTAGGTCACCTCTAGCACCGTGTATTGTCTTGTTATGCTTTGTGATACTTTGATTGCTCTATTATTTATTGTATTCCCCATCCGTTACTCTTTTCCGGTAGACCCCAAGACTGCCGGCGACCCCAGTTCGACTATGGTGTCGATGACCCCTCCTTCTTGCCAGAGCAACCACGCAAGCCCCCCCCCTTGATCACCAGATATCGCCTACTTCTCTCTATTGCTTGCATTAGAGTAGTGTAGCATGTTGCTACTTTCCGTTAATCCTATTCTGATGCATAGCCTGTCATTGCTGCTACAGTTATTGATACCTTACCTGCAATCCTAAATGCTTAGTATAGGATGCTAGTTTATCATCAGTGGCCCTACATTCTTGTCAGTCTGCCATGCTATACTATCGGGCCGTGATCACGTCGGGTGTTGATCACGGGTATCTACTATACATATTACCCATAATGCATGTGGTGACTAAAGTCGGGTCGACTCGTGGAGTATCCGCGAGTGATTCACGGATTGGGGGCTGAAAGGACCTTTGTCCCGATGGCCCTTTGGGTGGATCTTTGTGGAGGAGCGACAGGGTAGGTTGAGACCACCTAGGAGAGAGGTGGGCTTGGCCCTGGTCGGCATCCACGGTTATTTCAAAATAACACGCTTAACGAGATCTGGGTATTTGATCTGAGTCTGGCCACTGGCCTATACGCAAACCAACTACGCGAGAACAGTTATGGGCACTCGACGTTGTGGTATCAGCCGAAGCCTTCTTGACATTAGCGACTAAGTGGCGCGCGCCGGGTTGGACTGGAATGCCTGCTCTTGTATAAGGGAGGCTAGGTCTGCTCGCTGGCCGCGTACGCAACATGCAGGTGTGCAATGGGCGATGGGCCCAGACCCCTGCGCCATAGGATTTAGACCGGCAAGCTGACCTCTCTATTATGCCTAGGTAGGGCTGCGATGTGTTGATCTTCCGAGGCTGGGCATGATCCAGAAAACTGTGTCCAGACAAAGGGGATCGAGCGTGTTGGTAAATGTGGTGCACCCCTGCAGGGAAGTTGATCTATTTGAATAGCCGTGTCCCTCGGTAAAAGGACGACCCGGAGTTGTACCTTGAACTTATGAAAACTAGAACCGGATACTTAATAAAACACACCCTTCCAAGTGCCAGATACAACCGGTGATCGCTCTCTCACAGGGCGACGAGGGGAGGATCACCGGGTAGGATTATGCTATGCGATGTTACTTGGTGAACTTACCATCTACTCTCTTCTTCTACTGCAAGATGGAGGTTAACAGAAGCATAGTCTTCGATAGGACTAGCTATCCCCCTCTTATTCCGGCATTCTGCATTTCAATCCATATATGCTACCCCTTTTCCATTTGATACCAATGCATGCATATGTAGTGTAGCTCCTTGCTTGTGAGTACTTTGGATGAGTACTCGCGGTTGCTTTGCTCCCCCTTTTCCCCCTTTTTATACCCGATTGTTGCGACCAGACGATGGAGTCCAGGAGCCAGATGCCACCGTCGATGACGACCCCTACTACACTGGAGGTGCCTACTACTACGTGCAGGCCGCTGACGGCGTCCAGGAGTAGTTTAGGAGGATCCCAGGCAAGAGGCATGTGCCTCTTTCGATATCTATCCCAGTTTGTGCTAGCCTTCTTAAGGCAAACATGTATAACTTATGTCTGTACTCAGATATTGTTGCTTCCGCTGACTCGTCTATGATCGAGCTTTTGTATTCGAGCCCTCGAGGCCCCTGGCTTGTAATATGATGCTTGTGTGACTTATTTTATTTGTAGAGTTGTGTTGTGATATCTTCTCGTGAGTCCCTGATCTTGATCATACACATTTGCGTGTATGATTAGTGTACGGTCAAATCGATGGCTCACAAGTTGGTATCAGAGCCGACTGCCTGTAGGAATCCCCCTTCCAAACTCCTTGGCCGAAGTTGAGTCTAGTCATTGCAAAACTTTTAACTAACATGGCTGTGCGGCTTACGGGCCCACATCGCCATTGGGTGGTATTATGATCTTTTATTCCTCATCTATACTCTGGGACTCTGATCTCTCTTCTATTCGGGTTAAAAGATTTTGCTAACTCTAACTCTAGGTTGTCGTAATTACTTCCTTCCGGAGAGCCCCTTATTATAGATGATCGCCTACTGCACCAGAAGATTCAGAAGATACTCTCCGAAGTTATCCCGAGAACTTGTGCTCATTGCGTTTGCAATTCCCTTCCACCGTCAACCCCTATAGATAACTACATGCACTTGTCATTCTTACCTTAGTTCCCAGTTGCTCTTGTTATTACAAGATACCCCGAAATACTCGTTGTTGTTCCAAGAATCCTTGTGCCTACTGCCTTACAGTTCCTTGTCACCTGAATACGCCTACAAATTAATCCTCACACACACCGAGGATTTGTTTCTTCCAAGTTGTTCATGTGTTCCACAAAAGCCTTCAAAATCCCATTCAATCTTCCGAAAATCCTGAGCAGCCTATTGCTCTTAAAATTATTGCTGGCTTGCACTATGGTTAAACCCATAAGTCTCGTAATTTTATTGGCATCCCTTGTCATTATCATTTTGAGTCTATTGATTCAATATGTTGTGAATGCTCGCAATCCTCAATCAGATCCTAGAAGTCCTCCTTTTGGCTCAGACGTCGTTTTAAACATGAGCTTGATCTCGACCAATCAAGTTGCCATCGATTGTAAGCCTAATGCTATTCCACTTATCCATCCCTAATCAGAGCATTGCTTCTGATCCCTTGTCTTGGAATTCATAATTCCTTTGCATTTGATCTTTGAGTTAGTTGTTTCTATAATCTGATCTCATTGCCTTCTTTCTTCCTCTGGTTGAGTATCGAGGCTCACATCAGATCCCTTGTGGACCACCAGACCCTTTGTTGGATTTTATACAACAACTTCCTTCATATTCAATAAGCTTGTGAGCCTTTCCTTGGATACATAATGGCTTTGGTAAATTGTATCATCTTCTTTCTCAAGCATGCCCTACTATCGAGTTTGTGTTCTTTATTCTTGAAATTTGTGGTATATGCTCCTAATATGCCCCGATGGGTTGAACCTATGCCTTCCTTAATCTATGTGAACCCAAAATATTTCACGGGTCATACCTATCTGGTATTGCACCAGGTAAAACTTTCAACAACTGATGCCATTTTCGAAAAGCGAGAGGTGAATGGAAGGTTATACATTGAAGAAGTGGGAGTCGACCTTGAACTTTGTGTTCATGCCCATGGACACGATGTATACCTTATCATGGGAGCTTCTCTTAAAATAATTATCCCCTTGTTATAAGTTCATCTTGTATCTGTGGACGTGGTTCCGACCATGTTTCTCCTTGATTCCATTTCTCGTGCAAGTTTGAGCACTTGTCTCCAGCAAAGCAATACCCTAGTCCAACCTCTACTTTGATCTGTCGTCGATTATTACCCCCTGGTATCTCGAGATTATCATGGAACTACATAACTTCTTATGAGTTCTTCATCAAGTGCTACGTTCTCACTGATTACAATTTTTCACGGGCTCTGAGTTATTAAACGCTCAAAGACACCGAAACTGACTCGAGTCCACACCGCAATTAAACAACTCTTGGTAACATTCATTACTTACAAGTTTGAACTCGATCATGTCATTCCTAGCATGCTTGGTTATATCATTATTGTGCTAAATTTTAGTTGTGCTACCTGGTCCTTCTTCCCGGAGCACAATTTTCGATGATGAGCTAACCTTACGTCGATCTTCCTTGTCGTATCATTTCGCCTTGAACAACAAGATTGATTTCAAGTTTGTGTCGTACCCTTGGTCCCAATAATTTTTCGGTTCATCATTCCTTTGACTTGATGTCATCGCCGATCAGTTACATCTTCTTGAAACTTCTCGACAAATGTGACGTGATCATCATCAACATTCTGAGGTCTTCCAAGATATCTATCGAATTCTTGATGAGAAATAGCATCCTTCGCCCTCGATGATTTAGGTTATCATCCACAACATTATTGCATTCCCTCCAACACAAAACTTGTTCCTATTTTGTGTTGTACCTTGAGTTCCTTGCTATCCAACTTATGTTATGTTCTACCGCAGAGTATTACCATCTTTGATGTCAAGAATGTTGTGAGGATTGCTCCACCTCTTAAGAATTCTTGCTATAATGATACTTCTCACCATCACCATTCTTTCTTGGTCCTCGTGTTGATTCCAACTGGGGTACCCACAAGTGAATGGTGTTGTTTGGATTTTGCACTTCAAGCAACCCTATTGCTTTGAAGTTAATGATCGATAATTCATTCTTAGCCTATCGGTTGCTGGACCACCATTCTAACGTTGATCATGCTACTATAAGCCCACATATCGGGTGCACCTTTTCAACCAATGTTTAATTGTGTATGTTTTCCTCGAGCATACATCATTATATTATTTGATCTGACTAATGTTATCTCCTTGTTCACATAGTTGTGGAAATCCATCCTTTTGGAAATCTTGAGGAATTGTTGCTGAGTCCATCAGCCACCTCCTCGTCCTCTCCTTGGTTAATTGATGAACTCTTATTTTGGAACTCACTTCCATAGTTCATTTCCCGAGAATCTTACAATGACATCTCATCAATTTGTGTTCCACCTTTTCTTCTCAGGCATCCTGAGTTGGAGGTATTTTGACACCAATCAGATCCGAATCTCGGTCGGATATGATGGTTGGAACATATTTCCAAGAGTTATATCATTGGTCTTTATATGAACCGATAAGGTGATGTCATGCCTAGCACACCTGGCCGGAGGACCTATCGTTATAGTTTCCTTTTTAGTAAGGTTAACCATTCTTCCATGGGGAAATTGTAAGACTTATTCTATGAGTTTTTCCCGATGGATCCCTTGTGTATCCAAAATCCGACCTTTGCTTGAAGACCATGTCAATGCTATCTTGAAGCATGTCTATGGTATTCTAATTTTCAACAAGAACATTTGAAGCTCACTGCTAAATGTTTCCTGCTCATTTATCCAAACACTGTTGTATGGGTAATGTCATAAAATTTCTCTCCCCTTGCCTAAATTGTTTTCTGCTTTCTATCTTGTCATGGATATCTGATGACCCACAAGTATAGGGGATCTATCGTAGTCCTTTCGATAAGTAAGAGTGTCGAACCCAACGAGGAGTAGAAGGAAATGATAAGCGGTTCTCAGCAAGGTATTCTCTACAAGTACTGAAATAAGTGGTAACAGATAGTTTTGTGATAAGATAATTTGTAACGAGCAACAGGTAAAAAAAGTAAATAAAGTGCAACAAGGTGGCCCTATCCTTTTTGTAGCGAAGGATAAGCCTGGACAAACTCTTATATAAGGAAAAGCGCTCCCGAGGACACATGGGAATATCGTCAAGCTAGTTTTCATCACATTCATATGATTCGCGTTCGGTACTTTGATAATTTGACATGTGGGTGGACCGGTGCTTGGGTGTTGTTCTTACTTGAACAAGCATCCCACTTATGATTAACCACTATGGCAAGCATCCACAACTACAACAAAAGTATTAAGGTAAACCTAACCATAGCATGAAACATATGGATCCAAATCAGCCCCTTACGAAGCAACGCATAAACTAGGGTTTAAGCTTCTGTCACTCTAGCAACCCATCATCTACTTATTACTTCCCAATGCCTTCCTCTAGGCCCAAATAATGGTGAAGTGTTATGTAGTCGACGTTCACATAACACCACTAGAGGCTAGACAACATACATCTCATCAAAATATCGAATGAATACCAAATTCACATGACTACTAATAGCAAGACTTCTCCCTTGTTCTCAGGAACAACCGTAACTACTCGCAAAGCATATTCATATTCATAATCAGAGGGGTAATAATATGCATAAAGGATCTGAACATATGATCTTCCACCAATTAAACCAACTAGCATCAACTACAAGGAGTAATTAACACTACTAGCAACCTACTAGCACCAATCCTGGACTTGGAGACAAGAATTGGATACAAGAGATGAACTAGGGTTTTGAGATGAGATGGTGCTGATGAAGATGTTGATGGAGATTGCCCTCTCCCGATGAGAGGAGCGTTGGTGATGACGATGGAAATGATTTCGCCCTCCGGGAGAGAAGTTTCCCCAGCAGAACAGCTCTGCCGGAGCCCTAGATTGGTTCCGCCAAGGTTCCGCCTCGTGGCGGCGGAGTTTCATCCTGAAAGGTTGCTTCTGGGTTTTTTTCTCACGAAAGACTTCATATAGCAGAAGATGGTCATCGGAGAGCCACTAGGGGGCCCACGAGGTAGGGGGGTGCGCCCTAGGGGGGCGTGCCCCCCACCCTTGTGGACAGGGTGTGGGCCCCCTGGTCTTCATCTTTGGCGAGGATTTTTCATTATTTATTATAAGGTATTCCGTGGAGTTTCAGGACTTTTGGAGTTGTGCAGAATAGGTCTCTAATATTTGCTCCTTTTCCAGCCCTGAATTCCAGCTGCTGGCATTCTCCCTCTTTATGTAAACCTTATAAAATAAGAGAGAATAGCCATAAGTATTGTGACATAATGTGAAATAACAGCCCATAATGCAATAAATATCGATATAAAAGCATGATGCAAAATGGACGTATCAACTCCCCAAGCTTAGACCTCGCTTGTCCTCAAGCGAAAGCCGATAACCATAAATATGTCCCCATGTTTAGAGGTAGAGTTGTCGATAAAAATAAAATACGGACATGAAGGCATCATGATTATTCTCATAACAGCAACATATATTGATATTGTCATATGATTACTTATGTTCAAGTGATGATCTATTCACAATGCAAAAGTATGAATCAGAAACCTTATTGAGAACCAACAAACTATAACCTCAGTCATTGAAGCAATTGCAATTTATCATAACATCGGAAAGAGTCTATGTCAGAGGTAAAAAGCAAGTCCACATACTCAACTATCATCTAGTCCTTCATAATTGCCACTCACGCAATACTTGTGGTTATGGAGTTTTAATCGGACACAGAGAAAGATAGGGGCTTATAGTTTCGCCCCACAACCTTTTACCTCGAGGGTAATGTCAACAATAATAACTCATGCCCCCCTACATCCAATTAGATATATATATATATATCAGGTTCTCTCCAACATGCTGGGCTTGCCAAAGGATAAAATGAAAAAGGGAGAGGTGAAGATCACCATGACACTTGCATAAGGTAGAAGATAATAATAAAAGATAGGCCCTTCGCAGAGGGAAGCAGAGGTTGCCATGCGCTTTTATGGTTGGATGCACAAAATCTTAATGCGAAAGAATGTCACTTTATATTGCCCCTTGTGATATGAACCTTTATTATGCAGTCCGTCGCTTTTATTACTTCCACATCACAAGATCGTATAAAGATTATTTCTCCCACACTAATCATACATATTTAGAGCAATTTTTATTGCTTTGCACCGATGACAACTTACTTGAAGGATCTTACTCAATCCATAGGTAGATATGGTGGACTCTCATGGCAAAACTGGTTTAAGGGTATTTGGAAGCACAAGTAGTATCTCTACTTGGTGCTGAGAATTTGGCTAGCATGAGGGGGAAAGGCAAGCTCAACATGTTGGATGATCCATGACAACATACTTTATCTCAGATATAAGAAAACATAACCCATTACGTTGTCTTCCTTGTCCAACATCAACTCTTTAGCATGTCATATTTTGATGAGTGCTCCCAATCATAAAAGATGTCAATAATAGTATATTTATATGTGAAACCTCTCTTTCCTTATTACTTCCTATTAATTGCAACGATGACCAAAGCTATGTCTGCCAACTCCCAACAACTTTTAATCGTCACACTCTTTCTATGTGAAGTCATTACTATCAATAAGATCAATATGATCTCTTTGTTTCTTCTTATTCTTTTTCTCTTTTCTTTTATTCACCCAAGATCATAGCAAGAAAATCAAGCCCTTGACTCAACACTAATCTTTATTATATAGCTCACGGGCTTGATTAAATAGAGAAATCATAAGGCAAAACTCAAAACTAGATCATGCCATAAACTTTATTCTACTAGATCAAAATACTACTAATAGGATCAAACTAAGGAAAACGGTAAAGATAGGAGTTGTGATTGTGATACGATAACGGGGCACGTCCCCCAAGCTTGGCAGTTGCCAAGGGGAGTGCCCATACCCATGTGATTATATCTCCTTGGTTGGTGAAGAAGGTGGAGGTGTTGTTGACTTAGTTGATGGCATAGACTTCTCCCTTAATTTACGCTTGAGGATGGCATTTTGATCCCTCAGATCATCAATCTCCCACTCCAGGGTTAATATCTTTTTGCATAGGTCCTGCTTATTTTCCTACAAGAGACGAAAAGGGATAAACTTGAATTTTGGTTTCTTTACCCTATCAGGGAGACTTGACTTTTTGAACTCCACATGCATATCCCCAGGTTGAGGTAATGGGGCTTCATCTTCATCTGAACTCGTCTCCTCCTTCCCATTGGGTTCAAAGTCCTCTTCTTCCTCCGTGGTCCAACCATCGTGCTCCACATCTCCATAGACCTTAGGATTAGCTAAGTAATCATCCACATAGCTTTCTCCTTCCGAATCCTGGGAAGACATGTTGATCTAATCTGCAGCGGGACAGCTCGAAACAAAAATAGAGGATAATTGCGTGATACGGGAGTCAAAACCTTCGGGAGAATATATAGTGAATTTTTATCGACCAAAATACGTATCATGCAAGAAAACGGAGTCCGGAAGGCACACGAGGTGCTCACGAGGTAGGGGGCGCGCCCAGGGGGGTAGGGCGCGCCCTCCACCCTCGTGGGGCCCTCGTGTCCTTCCCGGACTGCTACTTAATTTTCTCTTTTTCTAAATATTCCAAAACGGAGAAATATTGCCTTAAAAACTATTTTGGAATCGGTTTACTTACCGTACCACATACCTATTCCTTTTCAAAGTCTGAAACGTTTTGGAAAGTGTCCCTTATGTATTCCTCCAAGGTTACAGTTTCAGTAATATTGGTTTCAACATTTATGGGATTACCTAAGATATAATGTTTGATTCTTTGACCGTTTACCACCTCCGGATTTGTGCCTTCGAAGTTGTTGATTTTTATGGCACCGGAACGATAGACCTCCTCGATAACATAGGGGCCTTCCCATTTAGGGAGAAGTTTTCCTGCAAAAAATCTTAAACGAGAGTTGTATAGCAATACATAATCACCTACATTAAACTCACGCTTTTGTATCCTTTTGTCATGCCATCTTTTAACCTTTTCTTTAAACAACTTGGCATTTTCATAAGCTTGGGTTCTCCATTCATCAAGTGAGCTAATATCAAATAACCTCTTTTCACTGGCAAGTTTGAAATCATAGTTGAGCTCTTTAATAGCCCAATATGCCTTATGTTCTAGTTCGAGAGGTAAGTGACATGCTTTTCCATATACCATTTTATACGGAGACATACCCATAGGATCTTTATATGCAGTTCTATAGGCCCATAATGCATCATCAAGTTTCTTGGACCAATTCTTTCTAGACCTATTGATAGTCTTTTGCAAAATTAATTTGAGTTCTCTATTACTCAATTCTACTTGACCACTAGACTGTGGGTGATACGGAGATGCAATTCTATGATTGACGTCATATTTAGCAAGCATTTTACGGAAAGCACCATGAATAAAATGTGAACCACCATCAGTCATTAAATATCTAGGGACTCCAAACCTCGGAAAAATAACTTCTTTAAGCATTTTAATAGAAGTGTTATGATCAGCACTACTAGTTGGAATAGCTTCTACCCACTTAGTAACGTAATCAATAGCAACTAAAATATGTGTATATCCATTAGAGGCAGGAAAAGGTCCCATATAATCAAAGCCCCAAACATCAGACGGTTCAATAACAAGTGAATAATTCATAGGCATTTCTTGACGTCTACTAATATTGCCAATTCTTTTACATTCATCACAAGATAGGACAAACTTACGGGCATCCTTGAAAAGAGTAGGCCAATAAAAACCAGATTGCAATACCTTATGTGCAGTTCTATCACCCGCGTGGTGTCCTCCATAAGTTTCGGAGTGGCACTTGCGTAGGATCTGTTCCTGTTCATGCTCAGGTACACAACATCTAATAACACCATCTACTCCTTCTTTATAAAGATGTGGGTCATCCCAAAAGTGATTCTCAAATCATAGAAGAACTTTTTATTTTGTTGGTATGTGAAGCTAGGTGGTATGAATTTAGCAACAATGTAATTAGCATAATCAGCATACCAAGGAGTACTACGAGAAGTACTTATGACATTTAATTGTTCATCAGGAAAGCTATCATCAATAGGTAGTGGGTCATCAAGAACATTCTCTAACCTAGATAAGTTGTTTGCAACGGGGTTCTCAGCTCCTCTTCTATCAACAATATGCAAATCAAATTATTGTAGCAAGAGAACCCATCTAATAAGTCTAGGTTTAGCATCTTTCTTCTCCATAAGATATTTAATAGCAGCATGATCAGTGTGGATAGTTACTTTAGAATCAACAATATAAGGTCTGAACTTATCACAAGCAAATACAACTACTAAAAGTTATTTTTCAGTAGTAGCATAATTTCTTTGAGCATTGTCTAGAGTCTTACTAGCATAATGGATAACATTTAATTTCTTATCAACTCTTTGCCCTAGAACAACACCTACAGCATAATCGCTAGCATCACACATAATTTCAAAGGGTAAATTCCAATCAGGTGGCTGAACAATAGGTGCAGAGACTAATGCTTTCTTAAGTATTTCAAATGCTTCTACACAATCATCATCAAAGACAAATGGTATATATTTTTGTAATAAATTAGTCAGTGGCCGAGAAATTTTTGAGAAGTCCTTAATGAACCTCCTATAAAATCTGGCGTGACCAAGGAAACTTCTTATACCTTTCATGTCCTTGGGACACGGCATCTTTTCAATAGCATCAACCTTGGCTTTATCAACTTCAATACCTCTTTCAGAAACTTTATGCCCCAATACAATACCTTCATTAACCATAAAGTGGCACTTTTCCCAATTCAAGACAAGATTAGTTTCTTCACATCTCTGCAAAACTCGATCAAGATTGCTCAAGCAAACATCAAAAGAAGATCCATAGACGGAAAAGTCGTCAATGAAAACCTCACAAATCTTTTCACAAAAGTCAGAGAATATAGCCATCATGCATCTTTGAAAGGTAGCAGGTGCATTACATAAACCAAAAGGCATACGTCTATAAGCAAAAGTACCAAAAGGGCATGTAAAAGTAGTCTTTGATTGATCCTTAGCCGACATAGGTATTTGAGAGAAACCAGAATAACCATCTAGAAAGCGGTAGTGTGTATGTTTGCATAATCTTTCTAGCATTTGATCGATAAAAGGTAAGGGGTAATGATCTTTCTTACTAGCCTTATTTAATTTACGGAAATCAATTACCATCCTATAACCTGTAATAATTCTTTGTGGAATCAATTCATCTTTATCATTAGGAACAACAGTCATACCTCCCTTCTTAGGGACACAACGAACAGGACTTACCCACTCACTATCAGCAACGGGATAAATTATACTGGCTCCAGAAGCTTTAGTATTTCTTTTCTTACCACTTCTTTCATTTTAGGATTCAGACGTCGTTGAGGATCACGAACTGGTTTGGCATCTGCTTCCAAATTTATTTTATGTTGACATAGAGTGGGACTAATGCCCTTAAGATCATCAAGAGTATATCCAATAGCAGCACAGTGCTTCTTCAGAGTTTTCAATAATCTTTCTTCTTCATGCTCTGAAAGGTTAGCACTAATAATAACAGGATATATCTTCTTCTCATCAAGATAAGCATATTTAAGATTATCAGGCAACGGTTTAAGCTCAAACACGGGATCACCCTTAGGTGGAGGGGGATCCCCTAGGATTTCAACAGGCAAATTGTGTTTCAGAATAGGTTCCTGTTTAAAGAATACTTCATCTATTTCCCTTCTTTCATTCTCATGGTCTAGCAAATATTGTTCTAAAGGATCACTAGGAGGTACAGCAATAGAAGCAAGACCAATAATTTCATCCTTACTAGGCAATTCTTCTTCACGGTGTTGTTTACTAAATTTAGAGAAATTAAACTCATGAGTCATATCATCTAAGCCGACAGTAACAACATCCCTTGTGCAATCTATGGTAGCATTAACAGTATTCAAGAAGGGTCTACCAAATATAATGGGACAAAAGCTATCTTGTGGGGAACCAAGAACAAGAAAATCAGCAGGATATTTAGTTTTCCCACAAAAGACTTCAACTTCTCTAACAATTCCCATTGGTGAAATAGTATCTCTATTAGCAAGTTTAATAGTGACATCAATTTCTTCTAACTCAACAGGTGCAATGTCATGCATAATTTCTTTTATAAGTCAATAGGTATTGCACTAGAACTAGCACCCATATCACATAAGCCATGATAACAATGATCTCCTATTTTAACAGAAATAACAGGCATGCCTACCATAGGTCTAGGTTTATCTATATCACGGGGTTTAGCAATTCTAGCAGTTTCATTACAGAAGTAAATAACATGCCCATCTATATTATCAGACAAGAGATCTTTAACAATAGCAATATTAGGTTCAACTTTAACTTGCTCAGGAGGTGTATATGTTTTAATATTGCTTTTACGAACCACAGTTGAAGCTTTAGCATGATTCTTTATCCTAACAGGGAAAGGTGGTTTCTCAACATAACAAGTAGGAATAATAGGATCATTATAAGTGACAGTCTTTTCTTCAACTTTAATAGGTGCAGCTACTTTTACTTCTATGGGAGGATGATATTTAAGCCACTTCTCCTTAGGGAGATCAACATAAGTAGCAAAAGATTCACAGAAAGAAGCTACTATCTCAGAATCAAGTCCATATTTAGTGCTAAACTACGGAAAATATCAGTATCCATAAAAGATTTAACACAATCAAACTTAGGTGTCATACCTGACTCCTTACCTTCGTCGAGATCCCAATCTTCAGAGTTGCGTTTAATTCTATCCAATAAATCCCATCTAAATCCAATAGTCTTCATCATAAAAGAACCAGCACAAGAAGTATCGAGCATGGTGCGATTATTTTTCAGAAAGCCGAGCATAAATTTTTTGAAGAATTGTTTCTCTTGGGAGCTCATGATTGGGGCATGAATATAACATTGATTTAAGCCACCCCCAAGCTTTGAGGATGCTTTCTCCTTCGCGAGGCCAAAAATTATATATATAATTGCGGTCACGATGAACAAGATGCATAGGGTAATACTTTTGATGAAATTCCAATTTCAATCTTCTATAGTTACATGGTCTCGTATCATCACAAAGCCTATACCATGTCAATGCATCTCGCTTCAAAGATAAAGGGAAGACCTTCTTCTTAGCAACATCATCGGATATACCTGCAAGCTTAAATAATCCGCAAACTTCATCCACATATATTAGGTGTTCATCAGGATGCTTTGTTCCATCTCCTGTAAAAGGATTAGCTAGCAGTTTTTCTATCATACCCGAAGGATACTCATAAGGAATTTCATTTTCAATAGGTTCAGTAGGTTGAGGAACAACTCTTTGCTCTACTGGTCGGGGTGAAGATACCCCGAACAAGCCCCTCAGAGGATTACTTTCCATAGTAACAAGTGACAGTAAATTTCAGCACACTATATAAAATTTTCCTTACCAAATTCCACCTACCAAAGGCGCTTCACTCCCCGGCAACAGCGCCAGAAAAGAGTCTTGATGACCCACAAGTATAGGGGATCTATCGTAGTCCTTTCGATAAGTAAGAGTGTCGAACCCAACGAGGAGCAGAAGGAAATGATAAGCGGTTTTCAGCAAGGTATTCTCTGCAAGTACTGAAATAAGTGGTAACAGATAGTTTTGTGATAAGATAATTTGTAACGAGCAATAGGTAACAAAAGTAAATAAAGTGCAGCAAGGTGGCCCAATCCTTTTTGTAGCAAAGGACAAGCCTGGACAAACTCTTATATAAGGAAAAGCGCTCCCGAGGACACATGGGAATATCGTCAAGCTAGTTTTCATCACATTCATATGATTCGCGTTCGGTACTTTGATAATTTGACATGTGGGTGGACCGGTGCTTGGGTGCTGTTCTTACTTGAACAAGCATCCCACTTATGATTAACCTCTATTGCAAGCATCGGCAACTACAACATAAGTATTAAGGTAAACCTAACCATAGCATGAAACATATGGATCCAAATCAGCCCCTTACGAAGCAACGCATATACTAGGGTTTAAGCTTCTGTCACTCTAGCAACCCATCATCTATTTATTACTTCCCAATGCCTTCCTCTAGGCCCAAATAATGGTGAAGTGTTATGTAGTCGATGTTCACATAACACCACTAGAGGCTAGACAACATACATCTCATCAAAATATCGAACGAATACCAAATTCACATGACTACTAATAGCAAGACTTCTCCCTTGTCCTCAGGAACAAACGTAACTACTCACAAAGCATATTCATGTTCATAATCAGAGGGGTAATAATATGCATAAAGGATCTGAACATATGATCTTCCACCAATTAAACCAACTAGCATCAACTACAAGGAGTAATTAACACTACTAGCAACCTACTAGCACCAATCCTGGACTTGGAGACAAGAATTGGATACAAGAGCTGAACTAGGGTTTTGAGATGAGATGGTGCTGATGAAGGTGTTGATGGAGATTGCCCTCTCCCGATGAGAGGAGCATTGGTGATGATGATGGTGATGATTTCCCCCTTCGGGAGAGAAGTTTCCTCGGTAGAACAGCTCTGCCGGAGCCCTAGATTGGTTCTGCCAAGGTTCCGCTTCGTGGTGGACGAGTTTCATCCCGAAAGGTTGCTTCTGGGTTTTTTTCTCGACGAAAGACTTCATATAGCAGAAGATGGTCATCGGAGAGCCACCAGGGGGCCCACGAGGTAGGGGCGCGCCCTAGGGGGGCGCGCCCCCACCCTCGTGGACAGGGTGTGGGCCCCCTGGTCTTCATCTTTGGCGAGGATTTTTTATTATTTATTATAAGGTATTCCGTGGAGTTTCAGGACTTTTGGAGTTGTGCAGAATAGGTCTCTAATATTTGCTCCTTTTCCAGCCCAGAATTCCAGCTGCCGGCATCTCCCTCCTTATGTAAACCTTATAAAATAAGAGAGAATAGCCATAAGTATTGTGACATAATGTGAAATAATAGCCCATAATGCAATAAATATCGATATAAAAGCATGATGAAAAATGGACGTATCAATATCATGCTCTACTTGTCCTTGGGAAGGATATACCCTTGAAATATGTGTTTAAACACATTTTCCTTTCCATTGTCCTGTTTAATCTGATAACCATATTTCCCTTTCTGTTGTTTGGTTTAACCTTTCTTGTGATCTATATGATCTAAGCAGTAATAATTCCCTGCTTATGTAAACACCTCGGTGTACAACTCTGTCAGTGAGACCCTGTTTCTACTATTGATGACTTACAGGTAACCGCCGATGGACGAGAACCTTGCCTATTGGTCCGCCTCATTTCAACGAGCAGGGAAATGGTTCTCTTCGTCCCTCGCCCTTGGTACCAACGTTGTTGCCAACATAACTGACATGCTATCCTCTGACATACCTTGCTATCTTGATCGTGCACCTATTAGCGCTTTCCTGCTTTCAACCCACATGGTGGGCCCATAACCCATAGGCCCCAGGATCGAAACCTGACTCTCCTGTACACCCTGTTGCCAGAATTATTCCTAGAGCTTGACTTCGTATATAATTCACGGGCCACCTGCCTAGTGATCTATTCTGGTATTAGACGCAATACTTATTCCCATTGCTCTGAACCCCTTTCACATTTCGTATCACGCAATGAACGGTTGCCTATGCGCTTGAAACTTCTACTTTGCACCTTCTTACCTTGCTCTCGATAATTTCTTAAGTTTCAATTTGAGAGTTACCTTTCGCCACATCCCCCGATATTATCTACCAGATAGACAACCTTGTAGAGGTCCGTTCTCCCAGAATACCCCCCTTATTATTTCGTAAGTACGGTGGAGTTCCCGAAGAAAGGACGACAACTTCATCATGATGCATTGGTGCATAGGTATGAAGAAATCAACGCTATGGATCGACCTCTTTGAGAATAGCAACCAAGACCGATAAGATTCGTTAGAATTTCGTAACCAGACCTTTCCCCCTTATCCCACCTCTTAAATCTCAGGACGAGATTTCTTGTAGTGGAGGAGATTTGTAACACCCCGGTAGTCAATCTACAGTAATCACACACTAATGGTGCGATGTCATCACATTTAATTTTTCTAAACCTCACTTTGATCCTAACCCGATTCAAATTCAAATTTAAAGTAAAGTCAAATAATTAAAATTTTAATAAGGTAAAATAAAAATGTAGGTTGGGTTGAAAATATTTACTAGCTAATTTTCATGTAAGAGTTAACATTTTCCAAAGTATATAAGTGCCCCTAAAGATTTTTGAAACTGGCCCATAAGCTTTTTATTGAAATAATGTGATTTAAATAAATAGGTAAAATATTCAAAATTAGTTGAAACTTGTTGGACTAGCCCAAAATACTGTCTAGAATTGATGTGATACTTTGCACATTTAACTGAAATCATTTAGTACCTAAACTAAATACAAAACAATAGTTAAAGTAGAAAACGGAAAAAAGTAAAAAAAAAAGTAAAAAGTAAAAGAACCCCCATGGCCAAATGGGCCTCAGCCCAGCCGGCTGGCCACAGCCACCCCAGGCAGGCCAGGCCAGCCCCCCACCAGCTGCCTAACCCTAGGCCTCACCCACTCTCTCCCGCACGATCCCCACTCTCCACCATTCCCTCCCTACGTTGTCAGCCACAATGCGCGCACACACACACTCACGCCGACGCACGAAGGATGGCTCCCCTGTTCGACCCCTCCTCCCACACGCCCGCACCCGATGCAAGCCGCCGCCAGCTGCCGCCAGCGCCACACTCCTCCGTGTCCCTCCTCTCCCTTGCACGGCGCCCGCCTGGAGTCGCGGCCTCGCCTCGTCGCCGTCTGATGCCTCCCGTCGGAGCCACCTCGCCGGACCGCTCTGCCGTCGCCCCCTCGACTTGGCTCCAACGAGCCTCGCCGCCCGATCCCCTGCACCGCCTGTGAGCATCAGCCCTCACCTTCCCCCCCCCCCTCTGCTCCCGTCGTCGATTCCGGCTCTGCCCGAGCGTCCAGCGCTCCGCCTGACCCCCCTGTTGCACACTCGCGCGCGCCTCCGCCGTTACTGCTGCACTTGCCGCTGCTGCGCCCACGCCCCTCCTGGCGAGCCTCGTCGCCGTTCCTACTACTACCGTGGTTTGCGGCGCGACGTGATAACCCACAAGTATAGGGGATCGCAACAGTTTTCGATAAGTAAGAGTGTCGAACCCAACGAGGAGCTAAAGGTAGAACAAATATTCCCTCAAGTTCTATCGACCACTGATACAACTCTACGCACGCTTGACATTCGCTTTACATAGAACAAGTATGAAACTAGAAGTACTTTGTAGGTGTTGTTGGATAGGTTTGCAAGATAATAAAGAGTACGTAAATAAAAAGTAGGGGCTGTTTAGATAAAGAAACAATAAAGTAATTATAGCGAGTGTGGAAAATTGGTGGTAGGAGTTGCGAAATTGTCCCTAAGCAATTGACTACTTTACTAGACCGATAGCAAGTATTATGTGGGAGAGGCCACTGCTAGCATGTCATCCCTGACTTGGAATTCTATGCAGTTATGATTGGAACTATTAGCAAGCATCCGCAACTACTAATGTTCATTAAGGTAAAACCCAACCATAACATTAAGATATATTGGTCCCCCTTCAATCCCGTATGCATAAATTTCTATGCTAGGTTGAAGCTTCTGTCACTCTTTCCCTCCAATACATAGTCATATCAACATAAAACTAACCCTAGGGCGTGATCCACGCGCGCGCTCATATGATGGGCACCAAAGGACATCAACAT
Organism: Triticum dicoccoides; assembly: GCF_002162155.2. Classification (NCBI taxonomy): domain Eukaryota; kingdom Viridiplantae; phylum Streptophyta; class Magnoliopsida; order Poales; family Poaceae; genus Triticum; species Triticum dicoccoides. Next base: position 216,404,722 of record NC_041384.1, read on the forward strand.
AACCACAAGAAAATTAAATCAATCATAGCAATTCATCAACCACCGATAGGACAACGAAAATCTACTCAGACATCATAGGATGGCAACACATCATTGGATAATAATATGAAGCATAAAGCACCATGTTCAAGTAGAGGGTACAACGGGTTGCGGGAGAGTGGGCCGCTGTAGATAGAGGGGGGAAGGTGATGGAGATGTTGGTGAAGATGGCTGAGGTGTTGGTGTAGATCGCGGTGATGATGATGGCCCCCGGTGGCACTCCGGTGCCAACAGAAGCGAGGGGGAGAGAGCCACCCTCCTTCTTCTTCTTCCTTGACCTCCTCCCTAGATGGGAGAAGGGTTTCCCCTCTGGTCCTTGGACTCCATGGCGTGGGAGGGGCGAGAGCCCCTCCGAGATTGCATCTGTCTCTCTATCTCTCTCTGTTTCTGCGTTCTCGGATTCTTCCCTTTCACCGTTTCTTATATTCCCGGAGATCCGTAACTCTGATTGGGCTGAAATTTTGACACGATCTCTATCCAGAAATTAGCTTTCTTGCGGCGAAAGAAGGGCATCAACCGCCTTACGGGGTGGCCACGAGGGTCAGGGGCACGCCTGCCTCCCTGGGGGGCGCCCCCTACCTCGTGGGCCACTCGAGCATCGTCTCGCGTGGATTTTTCTTCCTAAAAATCATATATATTCCAAAAAAAATCTCCGTCAATTTATATTCTGTTTGGACTCCGTTTGATATGGATATTCTGCGAAACAAAAAACATGCAACAAACAGGAACTGGCACTGGGCACTGGATCAATATGTTAGTCCCAAAAATAGTATAAAAAGTTGCCAAAAAGTATATGAAAGTTGAATAATAGTGGCATGGAACAATCAAAAATTATAGATACGACGGAGACGTATCAGCATCCCCAAGCTTAATTCCTGCTCGTCCTCGAGTAGGTAAATGATAAAAAAGATAATTTTTGATGTGGAATGTTACCTAGCATAATCTTTATCACATATCTAATCATGGCATGAATATTAAGACATGAGTGATTCAAAGCAATAATCTATCCTTTGACATAAAGACAATAATATTTCAAGCATACCAACCAAGCAATTATGTCTTATTGAAATAACATAGCCAAAGAAAGCTCATCCCTACAAAATTATATAGTCTGGCTATGCTCCATCTTCACCACACAAAGCATTCACGTCATGCACAACCCCGATGACAAGACAAGCAATTGTTTCATACTTTTGACGTTCTCAAACCTTTTCAACTTTCACGCAATACATGAGTGTGAGCCATGGACATAGCACTATAGGTGGAATAGAATATGATGATGGGGGTTATGTGGAGAAGACAAAAAAGGAGAAAGTCTCACATCCACTAGGCGTATCAACGGGCTATGGAGATGCCCATTAATAGATATCAATGTGAGGAGTAGGGATTGCCATGCAACGGATGCACTAGAGCTATAAGTATATGAAAGCTCAAACTGAAACTAAGTGGGTGTGCATCCAACTTGCTTGCTCATGAAGACCTCGGGCATTTGAGGAAGACCATCATCGGAATATACAAGCCAAGTTCTATAATGAAAATTCCCACTAGTATATGAAAGTGATAACTCAAGAGACTCTCTATATGAAGAACATGGTGCTACTTTGAAGCACAAGTGTGGAAAAAGGATAGTAGCACTGCCCCTTCTCTCTTTTTCTCTCATTTTTTTATTTTCTTTTTTTATTATATTTTTGGTGGGGTTCTTTGGCCTCTTTTTTTATTTGGGCTTCTTTGGCCTCTTTTATTTTTTTGTGAAGTCTGGAGTCTCATCCCGACTTGTGGGGGGGTCACAGTCTCCATCATCCCTTCCTCACTGGGGCAATGTCCTAATAATGATGATCATCACACTTTTATTTACTTACAACTCAATATTACAACTCGATACTAGAACAAAGATATGACTCTATATGAATGCCTCCGGCGGTGTACCGGGATGCAATGATCTAGCGTAGCAATGACATAAAAAACGGACAAGCCATGAAAACATCATGCTAGCTATCTTACGATCATGCAAAGCAATATGACAATAAATGCTCAAGTCATGTATATGATGATGATGGAAGTTGCATGGCAATATATCTCGGAATGGCTATGGAAATGCCATAATAGGTAGGTATGGTGGCTGTTTTGAGGGGGATATAAGGAGGCTTATGTGTGATAGAGCGTATCGTATCACGGGGTTTGGATGCACCAGCGGAGTTTGCACCAACTCTCGAGGTGAGAAAGGGCAATGCACGGTACCGAAGAGGCTAGCAATGATGGAAGGGTGAGAGTGTGTATAATCCATGGACTCAACGTTAGTCATAAAGAACTCACATACTTATTGCAAAAATCTATTAGTCATCGAAAAAAAGTACTACGCGCATGCTCCTAGGGGGATAGATTGGTAGGAAAAGACCATCGCTCGTCCCCGACCGCCACTCATAAGGAAGACAATCAATAAACACCTCATGCTCCGACTTCGTTACATAACGGTTCACCATACGTGCATGCTACGGGACTTGCAAACCTCAACACAAGTATTTCTCAATTTCACAATTACTCGACTAGCATGACTCTAATATCACCACCTATATATCGCAAAACTATTGCAAGGAATCAAACATATCATATTCAGCGATCTACAAGTTTATGTAGGATTTTATGGCTAACCATGTGAATGACCAGTTCATGTCATCTCTCTAAATAGATATAAGTGAAGCAAGAGAGTTTAATTCTTTCTACAAAAGATATGCCAGTGCTCTAACAAATATAAGTGAAGCAAAAGAGCATTCTGCAAATGGCGGTTGTCTAAGTAAAGAGAAACAGGCAATCCAAACTTCAAATGATATAAGTGAAGCACATGAAGCATTCTATAAAGCCATACTCAAAAGATATAAGTGAAGTGCAATGAGCATTCTATAAATCAACCAAGGACTATCTCATACCAGCATGGTGCATAAAAATAAAAAGAAAAACCTAAATGCAAAAGACGCTCCAAGACTTGCACATATCGCATGAACGAAACGAATCCGAAAACATACCGATATTTGTTGAAGAAAGAGGGGATGCCTCCCCAGCATCCCCAAGCTTATATGCTTGAGTCTCCTTGAATATTTACTTGGGGTGCCTCGGGCATCCCCAAGCTTGAGCTCTTGCCTCTCTTCCTTCTTCTCACATCGAAACCTTCTCGATCATCGAACACTTCATCCACACAAAACTTCAACAGAAAACTCGGTAAGATCCATTAGTATAATAGAGCAAATCACTATCCTAAGTACTGTTGCAAACCAATTCATATTTTACTTTTTCATTGTGTCTACTGTAATATAACTTTTTCATGGCTTAATCCACTGATATAAATTGATAGTTTCATCAAAACAAGCAAACTATGCATCAAAAACAGAATCTGTCTAAAACAGAACAGTCTGTAACAATCTGAACATTCACCATACTTCTGATACTTGAAAAATTCTTCCAAAATTAGGAAAAATAAAGAAAATTTATAGGAAGACAGTGCAAAAAGAATCAGAACCATTTGACGTTCCAGCTAAAAATGTAAAATCGCGCACTACAGCCAAAGTTTCTGTCCTGCACCGTGCAAACCATCAAGCAAATGTAAACATCCTAAATGCAAACCTTGGCACATTATTTTTATTTCTAAACTTTATAAAAGCACACAACAGAAATAAATGACTCTCTAAAACTTTTGGGTTGTCTCCCTGGCAGCGCTTTCTTTAAAGCCATTAAGCTAGGCATATAGTGCTCAAGTAATGAATCCACCCGGATCCCAAGGTATATCAAAGCCAATTTTAATTAGCAATGATTTGTAATTTAGTGGTGAGCACAAGGTAATATATATCATGTAATTACGAAGTCTAACTCTGTTCCTATGCATCGGCATGTCATAAAATAACAATTCATGCACACCTAGTAAAGGCCAATGCATAGTATAAACAGTTTCTTGCAATTTTATCATGTTGGAAACATAGAGAGGTGGAGATATAGTTCCTCTCTCATAATAATTACAAGTAGGAGCGGAAAGCACATGCATATTATATCTATCAAAATCATCATGTGCAACGGTAGAAGGCAACCCATCAATATAATCCTTAATAAGAGCAAACTTCTCCGATATAGTGTAGTCGGGAGAATTCAAAAAGATAATAGGACTATCATGTGTGGGTGCAATAGCAAAAATTTCATGTTTAACATAAGGAACTATAGCAAGTTCATCTCCATAAGCATAATTCATATTGGCATCTTGTCCACAAGCATAGCAAGCATCATCAAAAAGGGATATTTTAAAAGAATCAACGGGATCATAACAATCATCATAGCAATCATCCTCCGGTAAGCGCGAAGGGAAATTAAACAATGTATGAGTTGAAGAGTTACTCTCATTAGAAGTTGGGCATGGGTAGCTAATCTGCTCTTCCTCCTTTTGTTCTTCGCTCTCCTCATCATCTTTTTCATCCAATGAGCTCACAGTTTCATCAATTTTTTCTTCCATAGACTCCTGCAAAATATTAGTCTCTTCTTGGACAGCGGAGTAGTACTCAATATATGGTTTAACATAGGCATTAGAAGCATAATTATCATAGCAATATTTAAATATGGCAAATTTTTCAGATTTGTGAAGAGTAGCATCATACTTTTCAATCAAAGAATCAATTTCAAAAGCACCCTTAAAAGCAACAAATTCTTCAATTTGTTGAACATCATAGTAATTATAAACACCCTTAGCATATGAAGATAAGATTCCATTATCAATAAACTCACATTGGTAGGGAAGGTGTTTCTTAGGGTTTTCAGAGCAACAAGTAAAATCATATATTTCACATAAATTCCAAGCATAGCATTGCAAACGTTGAATTTGACCCCATAATAGTTTCCCTTTTTCAGATATACGGTGCCGCACATAACAAGCATGCTCATCTAAAGATTTGCCCTCAACTAAGCTAGTTGGGGTTTCGGCACGAGCACAAAGGGATCGAAGATGATCCAAGTAATAAGCTTCAGCAGTGTGATAGATTTTGAGTGGTTCTTCAACCATTGGTTCAGTTGGTACAACTAATTTTTTTGGTATTTTGCGTTTCCTACCCATAACTAAAGATAGAAAACAACTAAGAACAGCAAATAAAAATTACTTAGTGATAAAGCAAACAAGCACACATGAGAATATTCACCCCACGCTATTGCTCCCCGGCAACGGCGCCAGAAAAAGGTCTTGATAACCCATACGTATAGGGGATCGCAACAGTTTTCGATAAGTAAGAGTGTAGAACCCAACGAGAAGCTAAAGGTAGAACAAATATTCCCTCAAGTTCTATCAACCACCGATGCAACTCTACGCACGCTTGACGTTCGCTTTACCTAGAACAAGTATGAAACTAGAAGTACTTTGTAGGTGTTGTAGGATAGGTTTGCAAGATAATAAAGAGTACGTAAATAAAAAGTAGGGGTTGTTTAGATAAAGAAACAATAAAGTAATTATGGCGAGTGTGGAAAATTGGTGGTAGGAGTTGCGAAATTGTCCCTAAGAAATTGACTACTTTACTAGACCGATAGCAAGTATTATGTGGGAGAGGCCACTGCTAGCATGTCATCCCTGACTTGGAATTCTATGCACTTATGATTGGAACTATTAGCAAGCATCCGCAACTACTAATGTTCATTAAGGTAAAACCCAACCATAGCATTAAGATATATTGGTCCCCCTTCAATCCCATATGCATCAATTTCTATGCTAGGTTGAAGCTTTTGGCACTCTTGCCCTCCAATACATAGTCCTATCAACATACAACTAACCCTAGGGTGTGATCCACGCGCGCACTCATATGATGGGCACCAAAGGACAGCAACATAACCACAAGCAAATTAAATCAATCATAGCAATTCATCAACCATCGATAGGACAACAAAAATCTACTCAGACATCATAGGATGGCAACACATCATTGGATAATAATATGAAGCATAAAGCACCATGTTCAAGTAGAGGGTACAGCGGGTTGCGGGAGAGTGGACCGCTGTAGATAGAGGGGGGAAGGTGATGGAGATGTTGGTGAAGATGGCGGAGGTGTTGGTGTAGATCGCGATGATGATGATGGCCCCCGGTGGCACTCCGGTGCCATCGGAAGCGAGGGGGAGAGAGCCCCCCTCCTTCTTCTTCTTCCTTGACCTCCTCCCTAGATGGGAGAAGGGTTTCCCCTATGGTCCTTGGCCTCCATGGCATGGGAGGGGTGAGAGCCCCTCCGAGATTGGATCTGTCTCTCTGTCTCTCTCTGTTTCTGCGTTCTCATATTCTTCCCTTTCACCGTTTCTTATATTCCCGGAGATCCGTAACTCCGATTGGGCCGAAATTTTGACACGATCTCTATTCGGAAATTAGCTTTCTTGCAGCGAAATAAGGGCATAAACCGCCTTACAGGGTGGCCACGAGGGTCAGGGGCGCGCCCCCTACCTCGTGGGCCCCTCGAGCATTGTCTCGCGTGGATTTTTCTTCCCAAAAATCATATATATTCCAAAAAAAATCTCCATCAATTTTTATTCCGTTTGGACTCCGTTTGATATGGATATTCTGCGAAACAAAAACATGCAACAAACAGGAACTGGCACTGGGCACTGGATCAATATGTTAGTCCCAAAAATAGTATAAAAAGTTGCCAAAAACTATATGAAAGTTGAATATATTGGCATGGAACAATCAAAAATTATGGATACGACAGAGACGTATCACGACGTCACCTGACCCGTGCCGCATCCGCCCCATCGCGTCGTGCCCCTTGTCGCCGACCCCGCATGCTGACCGCCTCGCCGCGCCACCGCGACCGCTCGCCGCCCCCGCTCCCGCTCTGCTGACCTGCGCCGCCGCGCAATCGCGCCCCGTAACACCCCCCAACACCAGCCTCCGCGCGCTCATGCCGACCGCCGAGGCCCCCTACTCGCCGTCGCCTCGCTCGATGTGTGCATGCGCCGCCCGCCGCAGCCTCACCGTGTCTCCTCGCCCCGCCCGGCGAGCGCTCCCTCTGCCGCTACCCCAACCGCGTGCCTAGCCCCGCATCACCACCGGCGCCCCGAGACCCTCCGCCGTGCCCTTCTCGTCGCCAGCGGTCGGGCACCCGCAGTGCTCGTTCAGGCGGCACCCGCGCCCTGTGCCCATTTCCGTTCGCCCACCCCAGTTGGGTTGGGTCCCTGACTAGTGGGGCCAGCCCCGGATTAGAACGAACGGTTAAAATAAAAATAAAAATAATTAATTAGTTAAAGAATTAATTAACTTTATTAATCTTGATTAGATTAGCTAATTATTTAATTAACCTGACTAATTTGTTAATTAAACTAATTAATTTGGTTAATTTGTTAATAGAGTATGACATGCGGGACCCACATGTCAGTTTGACTTAGTCAACGCACTATTGACGGCTGACGTAATGCTGATGTCATGATGATGTCAGCAAACACTATTATGGATAATGTTAATTTAAAATAATTAAATAAATCCTAAAAATGAATTAAATCTTTTAAAATTAATATAAAATAAACCGTAGTTCGGATGAAAACAACTGTGTACATGAAAGTTGCTCAGAACGACGAGACGAATCTTGATACGCAGCCCGTTCGTCTGCCACACATCCCTAGCATAGCGTACACGCAACTTTCCCCCTCCGGTTCATCTGTCGAAAAACACGAAAACACCGGGGATACTTTCCCGGATGTTTCCCCCCTTTGCAGGTATCACTTAGTACAGTGTTAGGTCACCTCTAGCACCGCGTATTGTCTTGTTATGCTTTTTGATACTTTGATTGCTCTATTATTTATTGTATTCCCCCTCCGTTACTCTTTTTCGGTAGACCCCGAGACTGCCGGTGACCCCAGTTCGACTACGGTGTCGATGACCCCTCCTTGCCAGAGCAACCAGGCAAGCCCCCCCCCCCCTTGATCACCAGATATCACCTACTTCTCTCTACTGCTTGCATTAGAGTAGTGTAGCATGTTACTGCTTTCCGTTAATCCTATTCTGATGCATAGCCTATCATTGTTGCTACAGTTATTGATACCTGACCTGCAATCCTAAATGCTTATTATAGGATGCTAGTTTATCATTAGTGGCCCTACATACTTGTCAGTCTGCCATGCTATACTATCGGGCCGTGGTCACGTCGAGTGTTGATCACGGTTATCTACTATACATATTACCCATGATACATGTGGTGACTAAATTCGGGTCGGCTCGTGGAGTACCCGCGAGTGATTCGCGGATTGGGGGCTGAAAGGACCTTTGTCCCGACGGCCCTCTGGGTGGATCTTTGTGGCGGAGCGACAGGGTAGGTTGAGACCACCTAGGAGAGAGGTGGGCTTGGCCCTGGTCGGCGTCCATGGTTATTTCAAAATAGTACGCTTAACGACATATGGGTATTTGATCTAAGTCTGGCCACTAGGCTATACGCACTAACCAACTACGCGGGAACAGTTATGGGCACTCGACGTCGTGGTATCAGCCAAAGCCTTCTTGACGTCAGCGACTGAGCGGCGCGCGCTGGGTTGGACTGGAACGCCTGCTCTTGTATAAGGGAGGCTAGGTCTGCTCGTCGGCCGCGTACGCAACGTGTAGGTGTGCAATGGGCGATGGGCCCAGACCCCTGCACCATAGGATTTAGACCGGCATGCTGACCTCTCTGTTGTGCCTAGGTAGGGCTGCGACGTGTTGATCTTCCAAGGCCGGGCATGATCCAGAAAAGTTTGTCCGGACAAAGGGAATTGAGCGTGTTGGGAAATGTGGTGCATCCCTGTAGGGAAGTTGATCTATTCGAATAGCCGTGTCCCTGGGTAAAAGGACGACCCAGAGTTGTACCTTGACCTTATGACAACTAGAATCGGATACTTAATAAAACACACCCTTCCAAGTGCCAGATATAACCAGTGATCGCTCTCTCACAGGGTGACGAGGGGAGGATCATCGGGTAGGATTATGCTATGCGATGTTACTTGGTGAACTTACCATCTACTCTCTCCTTCTGCTGCAAGATGGAGGTTAACAGAAGCGTAGTCTTCGATAGGACTAGCTATCCCCCTCTTATTCCGGCATTCTGCAGTTCAATCCATATATGCTACCCCTTTTCCATTTGATACCAATGCATGCATATGTAGTGTAGCTCCTTGCTTGCGAGTACTTTGGATGAGTACTCACGGTTGCTTTGCTCCCCCTTTTCCCCCTTTCTATACCCGATTGCTGCGACCATACGATGGAGTCCAGGAGCCAGATGCCACCGTTGACGACGACCCCTACTACACTAGAGGTGCCTACTACTACGTGCAGGCCGCTGACGGCGACCAGGAGTAGTTTAGGAGGATCCCAGGCAGGAGGCATGTGCCTCTTTCGATATCTATCCCAGTTTGTGCTAGCCTTCTTAAGGCAAACTTGTATAACTTATGTCTGTACTCAGATATTGTTGCTTCCGCTGACTCGTCTATGATCGAGCTCTTGTATTCGAGCCCTCGAGGCCCCTGGCTTGTAATATGATGCTTGTATGAATTATTTTATTTGTAGAGTTGTGTTGTGATATCTTCCCATTAGTCCCTGATCTTGATCGTACACGTTTGCGTGTATGATTAGTGTACGGTCAAATCGATGGCGTCACAGGCGGCGCGAGGAAGAAGATGTCTCGCAGCGACGTGGAATGACTCTGGTGACCTCTTTTCGGCAGCTAAGCAGTGAAGGGGTCGTCGACGTCGAGCTCAAGGAGGAGCATTGCGGCGAGGGTTTCTGTGGAGAGAAGAAAGAAGGTAAAGGAGGACGAAGGGTGTGGTGCGGTTTATATAGGCGAAAGAAAATAACCGCACACTGAGATTTTTGATCGGATGGTCTCTAGCCAGAGACGATTACGATTCAACGGATAGGATGAACTAGCAGTTTATGTGTTGCACGTGGCAACCGTCAAAGACCGTGGTCCTGACTTTGGCGGGAAATCCCAAATTTTGGACAGCTTTTTCCAAAATAGATTAATGTTCGGACCGAATCTTAATCGTGGTCAAGGACACCAGATAAGTTTTGTTCCAGATAAATTTGAGCATTTTCAACGGAATAGCATAGACTAGAAGAGATAGATCAGAAGGAAAACTAGAGTCCTTTGCATTTCACTCAGGCAAAAACACAAACACTCGAGCAAATAGCTATTAGAGAAATGCATTTGGAAAGAAATCAAATCCAATGAATCGAAGAGAAAATCAACGAGAGAAAATTGTGGTGGCCTAACCCACTGTATAAGAATTGTATGACCCCGAGCGTCACACAATTATCATGGCACCCGGTTAGTCTAGTTCTTCATTAATGTATTCACTCTCAGAAAGAAACTTTCACTTTGTCGAAAGTTTCAGACTCTTCGAGTGTTATGCGCCCATTCCTTCTAAGATGTGTAAGTGTTAGCACGGGTGCCGAGTCTAGCTTACTACACGTTTGCAAGATCTAGGATATTAAGCTCACACCGTAGCACACAGAATATTTTCTCGTCGAGAGGCTTGTTGAAAATATCAGCGAGATTGTCTTCGGTCTTGACGTGATTGATGACAATATTCTCTCGAGCCACATGATCGCGAATAAAGTGATGTTTGATGGCAATGTGCTTCGTGCGAGAGTGTTGCACAGGATTGTGTGCAATTTTGATGGCACTCTTGTTATCACAATATAGAGGAATGTGCTTGACCTTGATGCCATAATCCTTCAGTGTCTGCTTCATCGACAATAACTGAGTGCAACAAGAACCAGCAACAATATATTTGGCCTCAGCCGTAGACAATGATACGCAATTTTGCTTCCTTGAAGACCAACAGACCAATGATCTACCAAGGAAATGACATGTTCCCGAAGTAGATTTCCTATCAACCAAGTCACCAGCCCAATCTAAGTCTAGATATCCAACAAGATCAAACTGTGCTCCCTTAGGATACCATAAACCTAAGGTGGGGATGTGAGCCAAATATCTTAGAATGCGCTTGACTGCTTGGTGATGCGATTCTTTCGGTGCAGCTTGATAGCGGGCACACATGCAAACACTCAACATAATGTCAAGTCTGGATGCACAAAGGTAAGGATCCAATCATTGAATGATAGGCTTGCATAATCCTTACCGTACACATCTACATCTAGCTTACCATTCGTGGGCATTGGAGTTTTATAGCCCTTCATTTTGGAATCTTGCATTTTGAATTTCTTCAGGCACTCCTTCATATATTTTTCCTGAGAAATGAAGATACCATTTCTTGTTGATGAATTTGCAGTCCAAGAAAGAATTTGAGTTCAAGCATCATGGACATTTGATATTTATCAGACATCATTTTCCCGAATTCTAAGCTGCAAGCATTATTAGTACAGCCGAAGATAATATCATCCACATAGATTTGACAGACGAATAAATCGTTGTCAACTGCACGAGTGAAATGTGTGGGATCTGTGGATCCTGGTTTGAACCCTTTGTCGAGCAAAAACTTCTTCAGGGTGTCATACCAAACTCGAGGGGCTAGCTTCAGCCCATATAAAGCTTTCTTCAACCTGAAATCTTTGTTAGGAAACTCAGGGTGTTCAAAGCCAGGTGGTTGTCTAACATACACTTCCTCATCAATTTCACCATTCAGGAATGCACTTTTCACATCCATTTGATATAGCAAGATATCATTGTAATTTTCATAAGCAAGGAGAATGCGAATTGCCTCAAGGCATGCAACAGGAGCATATGTTTCATCGAAATTAATACCTTCTACCTGGGTGTACCCTTGAGCAACAAGACGAGCTTTGTTTATTACCACGATACAATTTTCATCTTGCTTGTTGCAGGAGATCCATTTTGTGCCAATGATATTGTGCTTCTTGGGATTTGGTTTGTCAACCAATTCCCACACATCATTCAATTTGAATTGCACCAACTCCTATTGCATGGTATTCATCTAGTCTGGATCATTCATGGCTTCTTCATATTTGGTAGGTTCTACTAGTGAAACAAAGGAGAAACTGCCACAGTAGTTAGCCAAAAGAGTGCGCGAACGAGTTGTGGGTTGATAACCTGGATTCTCAATTTCATCGAGAATTAGTGATGGATCAACTCGATTTGCCACACGAGGATGAGCATTTTCTTCGTGATGGTCATTATCATCAGCATCAGTATTTGTGTCATCATTTCCTTCAGGATTGCCATTTTGATCGGCATTTTGATCTTGATTCTCATTTCCATTCGGAGGAGCATTTTCTTCGGCAGTGGCTTGATGAGTTCTGCTTCGGGTCATAGGAGCATCATCGTTAGATGATTCAGCTGCATTTCCTTCAACAGGCTTGACGCTCCCAATGGCCATTTGCTGAATAGCATCCGATGTCAGTGGTTCATCTATCACATTTGGCAGGTGCTGCTTTTGAGAGTCGTTAGATTCATCAAATTGCACATTTACCAATTCCATAACTTTCATGTGTGAGAGTTATAGACTCGATACGTATGCAAGTTTGAGCCATAGCGAAGAAGAAAACCTTCATGTGCCTTTGGTGCAAACTTGGAGGAATGATTCATATCAAGAATGTAACAAGGTGCACCAAAAACACGTAGATAAGAAACATTTAGTTTCTTGCTAGTGATAAGCTCAGATGAAGTTTTCTTAAAGAACTTGTGAAGATAAACATGATTGATAACATGACAAGCAGTGTTAATAGCATCAGCCCAGAAGCGAATGGGAGTTTTGTACTCACTGAGCATAGTTCTTGCCATTTCAATGATAGTTCTGTTCTTACGTTCAACAACTCCATTATGGTTGGGAGTGTATGCATCAGAGAAGAGTGATACCATGATCATCGAGAAATTTAGCAATGTGAGTATTTTTTAACTCGGTTCCGTTGCCACTTCTCACATGCTTAATTCGCACATCATATTCATTCTGGGCCTTCTTAGCGAAACTTTTGAAGATATCTTGAGTACAAGTCTTGTCTTCGAGAAAGAATACCCAAGTGTATTGAGAAAAATCATTAACAATAACTAGACCATAGTGACTGCCACCGAAGCTTGCATAATTTTGTGGACCGAATAAATCCATATGAAGAATTTCCAGAGGTCTTGTTGTGGTCGTAACTGTCTTGGATGAATGATGCTTCTTAGCCAATTTACTAGCCTCACAAGCAGCACAGAGATGATTCTTGTTGAATTTTACATCAGGAATCCCACGGAGATGATTTTTCTTCACCAGAGTCTGCAAATTTCTCATACCTGCATGACCAAGTCTATGGTGCCACAGCCATCCTTCGGTTGCTTTTGCAAGCAAACAAGTTTGGGCTGAGGGACCCTTAGAGAAATCCACAATATAAAGATCACCTTTTCTAATTCCCTCAAAGACGAAGAAATGGTCAGAGGCCATGAAGACAATGCATTTGGAAATACAGAATAAAACTAGCATGCCCAAATCACATAGCTCGCCAACTGACATGAGATTGAATCCAAGGGATTGAACAAGCAACACATCATCAATAGACTTATCCTTGGAGATAGCATTTTTACCTAGCCCAATTACCTTTCCTTTGTTGTTGTCGCCAAAAGTGATATACGTCAGAGGAGAAGCAATTAAGTTGGGGTCGACAAACAACGACTTGTCTCTAGTCATATGACTAGTGCATCCACTGCCCAAACACCCGGAGACATAGTCCTGCAGAAGGATTAGGCTTTCTTAACCGCCCACATCTTTGCAGGTGGGGCTTCGAAACAAATGAACGAGCAGGATAGGTTTTCTTTCGATAAGCATAGTTGTTACTCGATAAGGAGCGAGTATAATTGAAAGAGTAAGCATTGAAATTATTTCCAGATGAATGAGCATAACGAGTGTATCCGTATGCATATATTCATTCTGTCGAATCCTTTGTGCCTGCAAGATTAGTCGAGTAGAAACAGGCAGAGCATCAACAGTTTTCTTTGGCACCCAAATAGCTTTTTTTGTGGGGGGCATTTCTGCTATTGGGTCCAACATAGCGAGCAACTGTCTCACCATGTTGATCCTTGAACAGCTTATAGTTGTTCAGGGAATCATCATCAGGATATTCAGGAATCTGAGAGTTATATCCTGAAAGTAATGCAGGGTCGAGCATTTTGCTCTTTGCAGGAACCCACACAGTTTGAGGATATTGATGTGGTTCCCAGTAAGTACCATCTTCATTCAGTTTCCTTTCTAAACCGATACCTTCCTTTGGGGGATTTTTGTGAAGAACAGATTTCTTTAGAACATCACGAAGGGTTTGGTGTCCTTTGAGAGATTTGAACATCCCCGTCTGAAGAAGATCGTTCAACCTAGCATTTTCATCAGAAACAGAACTATTTTCCTTGATCGAGGTGTTAGTGTTCACAGATGATTCAGCATTATTTTTCAATGCATTTTAAACATGGTGGCTCAAACGCTTCAGGTTTCTCTTTAAGTTGTTGGGTGAGAAGAGAATTTTATTTCATCAAATCCTCATGAGCCTCTCTCAGCGCCTCGAGTTCCTGTTTACTTTTTAGGTAATCATAGGTCAATCTTTCGTGGTCTGCTGAGAGAAAATCATGACGAGTTGAGAGTTCATCCATTGTGACTTGAGAGTGGAATACTCTTCGGTCAGTGACTGGTTTTCCTCCATCTCCTCAACCAACAACCCTTCAGATTTCCTGAGGGTTTTCTCAATTTTCTCAAGAGAATTTTGTAGAATATTAGCATTTTTATCAACTTAGCATGGTCATCCTCATCAGAAGAATATTGATCACTAGAGTGAGTCTTGTGATGTTTGGAGGAAACCTTTTCTTTCGAAGCCTTGGCCATGAAGTAGTAAGCAGGACATTCATTGTCACTTGAAGGATTCCCAAAGAAGTTTGTCGCAGTAGAGGAGGCACATGCTATGCCGGCCATGCCGGAGTCGGAATCTTCATCGGATTCTTCTTCTTCTTTGGAACCTGACGATTCTTCTTCTTCAGAATCCATTTCCTTGCAGATGTAAGCCTTGGCTTTGCGAGAAGTATTCTTGTGGTTGGGGGAGGACTTGGAAGGATTCTTTGAGGAAGATCTTGACGATGATTTTGAGGTGGAGTTGTCCTTCTTCTTGAAGAACTTCTTTGTTTTCTTCTCATTATCAGAGTCGTAGTTCTTGCTCTTGCTTTTGCCTCGATGATTGATCAAATCATATCTCCCACTAGAACGGATTTCAGCTTCCCAGAGAAGGCAGTCCTAAATGAGGTGTCCAGGCTTTTTGCACTTGAAGCAGGTGTATTCTCCGGCAGGTTTTGAAGATTTTGAATCCCCATAGTTGCTTGAACTTCTTTTCTAGAACTGATTCTTCTTGTGGAAACGTTGGAATCGCTTCGTGATCAGTGCGAGATCTTTGCTGAGACATTCCAGATCATCCAAATCTTCTTCGGCATTTCCTTCCGGGGAGGAATCGGCCACAACCTTGAGAGCCTGATTTTTGCGTTGAGTTGAGCCATACAGATCTCTTTTCTCTTCTTCCTGTTCCTCGTGTGTGTTCAGTATTTCCATGACATCAGCTGAGTTGAGGCTTTTGAAATCAAGACGCTCTTGAATCATTAGAACAAGCGTGTCAAATGAGGTGTCAAGCGATCGAAGCAGTTTCTTCACAACCTCATGGGCAGTGATGTCTTTGGCGCCGAGTCCTTGAAGTTCATTTGCTATGTCACCGAGTCGATCGAGGGTTTGCCGACAACTTTCATTTCCAATTCGCTTAAAGTGATTGAACTTCGCCCGAAGAGTACCAATCCGGGCCTCTTTCTGAGATGAAACTCCTTCATTGATCCTATCAAGGACATCGCATAGCTCCTTTGCAGTCTGACACTGGCGATACCGAAGGAATTGAACACAAGAAAGATGGCCACCAATTTCATCTTTGGATTGAGCATCTAGTTGAATGAGCTTCTGTTCTTCATCAGTAGGAGCTTGAGGAATTAATAACATTGTGAACCCGATATGCACCATGTTCCACATGTCATCATCTATAGCTCGAAGACGAATCTTCATCTTCTCCTTCCAGAAGGGATAGTCCGTCCCATCGAATATGGGAATCTTGAGATGTGACTTGTAGTTCACTAAAGACATACTTAAACTCCAAAGTCGTTAGACTAAAATGAGCAGAGTCAAGGAGTACCTTGCTCTGATACCAATTGTAGGAACGAAGTATGTCTACCAAAGGGGGTGAATGGGAGTTTTAAATTTTCTTCAAAAAACTTAAATATCTCAGAACCCAGTAGCGGAATAAAGGATAAACAAGCTAAGATGAACTACACAGATGTATCGAAGGGAAACTAAAGCATGCATCAAAGTAAATTACATGAATAGAATGCATCGAAAGTAAACATGAGTGACAGAGGTAACCGAAGATGCTCGATGGCGACAAGGTATTTGTTCGACAAGTCCGTCCTCCTGCACAAGGACTACGTCTGGTTGGAGGGGCTGTGACTTAAGACGGAAGATAAACTCTCTTCACCCTATTCTCCTCAACAAATGATTCGTCAACCGATGATGATTACTCGTGGTAGATACTTGAAGGCGATCTCCAAACCTTTACAGACTTCTTCTTCAAGGACCACAATCACTCTTGGTCTCTGAAGAAATTGACACCTAACCGTCTAGAGAATTTGCAGCTCTCAAGAGTAATAGGCGGAGCGTATTAAACTTAGATTCTAGTGATGCTGAGCCACTATCTAATTCTTCGGCTCTAGGGTTTTTCTCTCGGTGGATTTTAAATTCAAATCGCTCAGAGAGGGGGTTGCTCAATAATCTTCTCAAAATCAAACAGAGCCGCGGCCTTCCTAGATGGGAAATGACCATTTTGGACACGAGGTCCAGCCAATGGCCAACCGACACGTTCACAACGGTCGGTGGAGCAACGGTAACATTACTTGAGGAACAAGTAATGCTAACTCCTCGGTCCGAGACAAATCTCTCGCAGCGAAGAAGATCACAGTCTCTTGATGACAAGTATTTACTCGGAGCACAAAGAGATTTCTCTCACAGCTTTCATAGGTTTTGGGTTTAGCATCAGAGAATCAAAGCTTCGAAACGCTATACCCTTCTTAATAATACGGTGGTCCTATGACTCAATGAAAGAAGAACAACGAAATAAATGCTATGTCTTCACTTCGTCTTTATTCTTCCTCGTACGCAGTCATTTGCTTCAGACATGCACCAAACCAATTGCTTCGACTTCAGCAATTTTTAGGGGTCACTCTTGATAGCTTAATCTTCGGTGATAAGCTTCACTGCTATGCAGGGAGATTATCTTCGTCGTTTGCATCAAACTCCTTGATACATCAGGGACCTGTTACTCTGTGTGCACTAGCAAACACATAAGTCTCATACTGTTTATGTCAACAAACTCCAAAACATAAGGGGCCTATCATTGCTGCTCTTAGCTGATATTACAGTATCTGACATACCGCCAAAGTGAAAGCATGTAAATTTGGATCATCCAAACACACAAATCAAGAAAATTTACATCCGATCATACCACACATTTATTTACAATCATCACACGGGCAAATTTGTTGGACAGGGGCAGAACCGAGGGCATTTTCTATATAGAAGGTTTAGTTCTGATAGCATGTTGAAAAATGTTCCCCAGCAGATGCATTTTT
This sequence comes from Triticum dicoccoides, assembly GCF_002162155.2. Classification (NCBI taxonomy): domain Eukaryota; kingdom Viridiplantae; phylum Streptophyta; class Magnoliopsida; order Poales; family Poaceae; genus Triticum; species Triticum dicoccoides. The sequence continues at coordinate 216,422,367 of NC_041384.1, forward strand.
CCTTGGTCTCACAGATGTTGTCAAATTAGTCAGCTCTACAACATGACTCCCTTTCTTTCTAAGGTATAATCCTGGTTTGACAGAAAGATTTAAGCTACGCAAACTAGCACATTAAACGAACAAACATCTGATGCTGATAGGGGTGCTAACATTTACATAAGCGAGCCCCCACCAAAGGCATTGCAAAATCTCCATCTATACTCTCTGCATGTTTATCAAGATCACGCTTCACCATATATGCCACTTCACTCATTTTTTGCTTGTTCAGCATTCTCATTGTTAGTTGCCAATGCTGTTGCCTCTTGCTGCACCATTTGCAATTGGATTTGCAACATCTGGAAACAAGCGACCAATGAATTATGTTGGCCAGACAGAGCAATAATGAAAGGATAATCACATGAAGTTATTGTATTCCCAGCAAGCTTGTCATATGATTTAGTTACTTCTTGGCATTGGCCAGGGCTCATTCGTCACTGCTAGACATTTAGGCAACCATTTATGTCTTGAAGAAAGTTGCAGATTATAATCCAGCAACGATGACAAAGAAAAACCGTTTGAAGCTGATGAATAATGTTTACTGTCTACAGGTACTTATGATCATAACAAATACTCCCTCTGTCCCAAAATAAGTGACTCGACTTTGTACTAGCCTAGTACAAAGTCGAGTCACTTATTTTGGGACGGAGGGAGTATATTAGAATACTGGATTGATCGTTAAGAATCAAGGGTATTTCAAGATAGCAACAGAACTGAATAACGTGATACAAAAGAAATGAATTTTTGCATGCCTATAGATTTCAACCATGGCATGTAAAAAATTACAACTACTAGTCACCAACATAACAACAGACAATTGTGCATTGATAGACATTGGGTATATCAGTGCAGATCAAATATTAGGTGTCATGCAGATTACATTGCTTCTAATATCAGAAGATCATGATTTTTTATTTCAAAACCAGTGTGAAGATAATGCTTAACCAATAAATATACCACCATGTAAAATTAAAAAATTGATTCAGCTTGTATTTAGTTCCCGAGAAAATGGAGAAAATTACAATAGCATCAACACTTTCTCCTTTGCAACGTTCCCAACCCCTGTGGAGTTTCAGCTGGACATTTTGAAGGCTAATGGCCTAATATCGTACTCTATATAAGTTTTCAGAAAGTTTTGGAAATTTTCACATTGGTTTGCACTAGATATATTTGCCACAAATATTGCCAGGAACATATCCAGCGCAACGAACTAATCTATTTGGCGAATCGTGCAAACTAATGTAGGCAATTGGCTGCTGATTGAATGGTTCAAATTCATTAGGTTAGCATTTGGTGACATCCCTCATTGAACATTTCCGAACATGTGTGTGTTATTCAGAAATACGTCTATCTGGTTATTCAGAACATTACACAATTGCTAGGCCGATCACAAATACCATAGTAAGATTAAAGCAGGCCACCTTAGGGAAAAGACGATTATTACCTCTATCTGGCTCCTTATAGCGTTTTCGTAAGTCTTTTGTAGTGAATTTTCAAGGTCCCTGTTGCTTGTTGTTGAGCTGACAGGACCATGTGAAATAAAAGGCTGAGGTGCTGAGAGATCCTGATTGTTTGGCCATTGCAATTATTGGTCGTTCTGCGATTGATTGGAAGTACTTGCTTCTCCTGATTGTGAAGTACTTGATGTAGCACGCAGAGCTCCTGAATACCTGATGATTGAATAAAAGGTACTTAGTTATCAGTATTAGAATGTACAGCGCATGACAGTATAACACACTTGCTTCGTAGTCTATTAGTGGAATAGTGAAAATGGTCAAACACAGGGGCTAACCCGATGTCAGTACCTAAGATCGAAAAAAGTGGCTAACCACCAAGTCTTAGCAGAGCTACTGAGCCAAATAATAACCTGCTTCAAGAAAACACATCCCAGCTCAGAAAAAGGCATATTCTCTTAGGCTCGGTTTGCTTTTGCTGAACTATGCTGCACTGTGCTTACTTTACAATTGGCTGTAGAAAATTAGGCACGGAAATAGGCAAAATCAGGTTGGGCAAACAGGATTATGATAATCCACCGCAATGCCAAACGCAGCCTGCTAACGAGATGGACAATGCTATGCAAGCACCCAATGAATAATCAATCAGCAGCCAACAGGAATACAGCAGCGAAGCAGCTGACCAGAGCAGCGCTGAGGAGCGGACACAGCCAAGGTGTGTTGCGCAGAAGAGGCGACGGGCAGGCAGAAGCGGCGGAGACGCAGGCGCAGCCTTCAACCGGAGTCCTAGCGGCGGGACAGCAGGCAAGCGATGCGCGCGGCAGCAGGGGCGTCAGTGGCGATCTGGGAGAAGCGAGCCAGCAGGGGACCGATCCAGCCAGGTAGCAGCCCAGCAGCGGCCAATCTTGCAAAACCAGGGAGTCCGGACTCTGGAAGGGATAGAGCAGGCGGGCGACATACCAGATGGGAAAGACAGCAGAAGACGAGATCGATAAGGATCAAGACCGAAAAAAAAATTGACCTGTGCCTCGGAGACGCGACGCCCCGATTTGACCGTACACTAATCATACATGTAAATGTGTACGATCAAGATAAAAAACGAAAGATATCACAACACAACTCTAGACACAAGTTAAAATAATACAACTTTTATATTACAAGCAAGGAGCCTCGAAGGCTCGAATACATAAGAGTCAGCGGAAACAACAATATCTGAGTACAAACATGAATTAAACAAGATTGCCTTAAGAAGGCTAGCACAAAAGCAACAACGATCGAAAAGGCAAGGCCTCCTGCCTAGGAGCCTCCTAACTACTCCTAGTCGGCTCCGGTCTTCACGTAGTAGTAGGCATCCTCCGGGTAGTAGTAGTCATCAGTGGCTTCGTCTGGCTCCTGGGATCCGTCATCTGGTCGTAACAATCGGGTATGGGGAAAAAGAAGTAGCAAAGCAACCGTGAGTACTCATCCAAAGTACTCGCAAGACTTACATCAGATCTAAACTAAATATGCATCTATATCAAAGAAATGTGTTGTATCTGTGGACTAAACTACAGAATGCCAGAAGGGAAGGGAAAAGCCTAGCCTATCGAAGACTAGTATCTTCTGGAAACCACCATCTTGCAGCAACAGGAGGGAGTAGAGTAGCATAAAGTAAAGTAGTACAGGTGTTATCAACCTCGGACAGAGATCCTTTCTTGACTCCCTACAAGAAAGCAATCCCAAAGCCATACTATTCAGTTCTCGTCTCCATTTCTCATATCCATTTCTCATCACAGTCCATTCTCATCTCAGATATCCAGTTCTAGTTGTATCGATCGGGATACAACTCCAAGTGTCCGTTACCGTAGGGCAGGCTATCGATAGATGTTTTCTTCCTTGCACGGGTGCACCAACTTACCCACCACGCTCGATTAACTCCGGTCGGACACACTTTTCTGGGTCATGCCCGGCCTCGGCCAAACAATATGCCGCAACCCGACATAGGCTTAATAGAGAGGCCAGCACGCCGGACTAAACCTATGCCCCCAGGGGTCATGGGCCATCTCCCCGGGAAATCCTGCACGTTGCGTACGCGGCCGGTGAGCAGACCTAGCTACCTCCTTCAACAAGGCAGGAGCTTACGCAGTCCAACCCGGCGCGCGCCGCTTAGTCGCTGACGTCTATTAAGCTTCGGTTGATGTATACGAAGCAGAACGCCCATCTATGCCCACGTGATGGTTAGTGCTATCAGGCCAGAGGCCCCTCGGATCAAATATCCAAATCGTAGTGGATTAGGAACGCGCGGTAATGAGCAGAGACTCACGATCGATGTGACCCCGTCGCCCCGTCTCGAGTACTTACGACAAGGGCTAAGAATGCCCGGCCACGCCTCGTAAGTATCTCGCGGGCACCTTCCAGGTCAACCTGACTCCACACCATTCGCTATTAAGCTTGCGCGGGCACCTCTTAGAGTCGACCCGTCTTTATTAACATGGTTCAGTGTAAAGCCCTAGTAACCATAATAACTGTGTGTCTAACACCAAAGGGAAAACCCGAGGAATCACCCTCGGTGAATTCCACTCGATGTAATCATCAAGGTGAATGTAAGAGGATCCACCCTCGAGGTTCACACTTGAGGGGTTGCACGACAGAGCCGTATCGGAAGTGGTTAAGGAGGAAATCACCCTCGATGTTCACGACTGAATAGCTACACTACAGGTTAACAACAGAAGTGTTGAAGAGGTCTCACCCTCGGCACTCGATAGTAACCCAGTAGTGTCGAGCAACTAAGGGGAAAGTGATGTGCGGTGTCGGGGCCTGGTCTTCAATCCCGTTGATCGGGTCTTCGATGATGAAGCAGGGGCAACAGGGACAAGGTGGGGGTCACAGGTAGATCACTACCCAACCTATATTAAGCAGTTTAGGATAAGCAGGTAAGGTACAACAACAGATACAAAAGCAGGTTATGCATCAGAATAGGAGCAAACAATAACAATAGCAAAATCTAATGCAAGCATGAGAGAATGGAATGGGCGATATCGGGATGATCAAAGGGGGGGCTTGCCTGGTTGCTCTGGCAAGGAGGGGTCGTGGTCGACGTAGTCGATTACAGAGGCATCAGCAGCGGTCTCGAGGTCTACCTAAGAAGAAGAGGGGAAGAAACAGTAAATACACGTAAACATAAGCATAACAAGACAATAAGCGGTGCTAGAAGTGTTCTAACGCATCGCTAGGCGACACTGGCGAAGGAGGATAACATCCGGGAAAGTTTTCCCCGTTCCGGACGTCTGTCAGACAGATGAACCGAAGGGGGGAAAGTTCAATGTTTGCTATGCTAGGGATGCGTGGCGGACGAACAGGCTGCGTATCCAGATTCGTCTCGCCGTTCTGAGCAACTTTCATGTACAAAGTTTTTCCATCCGAATTACGGTTTATTTTATATTAATTTTAAAAGATTTAAAACATTTTAGGATTTATTTAATTATTTTAAACCAACATTATCCAGAATAGTGCTTGCTGACGTCAGCATGACCTCAGCAGTCAACGTTGACCTGGTCAACCTGACATGTGGGCCTCGTGGGACCCACCTGTCATTCTCTGTTTAGGTTATCAGGGTTAGGTTAATTAATTATTGTTTAATTAAACTAACAGGTTAATTAGATTAATTAATTAGGATTAATTAATTAATTAATTAATTAATCAACTAATTAATTATTTTAATTATTATTTATTCATTTATTTATTTAACGTTCCAGGGGCTGGGCCCCACATGTCATAGGGCCTAGGGGCCAAACGGGCAACAGGCGAAACAGGTGAGGGCACCCGCCCGCATGGCCATGGGCGTGCGGGCGCTGGAGCGCACCGACGGCCACGGCAGGGCTGGCCGGCCTGTCGTTTCCGGCGACGGAAACTGGTGCGGCGGGGCGCGTTGGGTAGCAGGCGGGGAGGCAGTTGCGGTGCGGTCGAAAACGGCATGAGGGAAAGCAGCGGGCGATGCAGCCATCAGTGGGCTCGGGCGGGAGTGGACAGAGGCACGGGTGGCGGCGGGCGTGCACCTGGGCACGTCTAGGGAACGGTGTGCGCGGCCGGGGTGCGTCCAGGGCGCGAGTATGGCCACCGGGCGCGTGCGGGCCGGTGATCGCAAGTGGTGGCCAGAGCGGGGAAGAGGGTGCGGGAGGCGACCTACGGCGACCGGATCACAGGGGAACGGAGCAAAGACGGACGAGGCCTCACCAGGGCCTGTAGTTGTGCAAAAGTCGGCTCGGGGAGGGGCCGGGGATGCGTTTCCGGCGACGACGACGTTGGTCGGTGACGGCGAGGCAGAGGTCTCAGGCGGGCGTCGCGCGACGAAGAAGAAGGGGCGAGGAGGCGACTGGGATGGGCGCCAGCGTCGAGGGGTGCGGGATCTGGCGTCGATGGTGCGGACGAGGCGGCGGGGCGACGTCAGGGCAAGTGGTGTCGAGGCGGTCGGGGGCGGCAACGGCGACGAGGCCCTCGAGCGGTGGCACCACGACAAGGGCGATGGAAGGTGTTGGGGCCGAGCCCCAGTTCAGATCAGGGGGGTGTGACAGCG
>NC_041384.1:216428948-216445006 GCF_002162155.2 Triticum dicoccoides
GGGGGGGTCGCGCGCGGGGCTCTCTTCTGGCGGCGCTGGAGGGAGAGGGTGGAGATCGTGGGGGGAGTGGGGGGTTGCATCTAGGGTTCGGTTGGGGGGAGTTGGGGTTATAGGCCAGGGGGTTTGGGAGTGGGCAGTTGGACCGAGGCCCAATGAGGAAGGGGGGTACTCTTTTTGCTTTTAACTTTCTGTTTTCCATTTTCTTTTTTTCTTTTGCATTTTTTGTACCAATTAAGTTTTGTTTTGAACAAAACTTGGCACATAAATCTAACACAATATATTGAGATGGAACAAAAAGTATGGGGTCAGAAGGAGTTGTCTAACCATTTTTAGAAATTGAAAAGGCCAAATAATTTGCTGCTGGATCAAAAATTAATTCCCAGGGGCATTTTGGGAATTCAGAAGAGGTTGGTTTCAACATGAGAAATAACCAGAGATTATTTTCCACAGTTTGAACATTTTAGCTTTCATGTTTGAAAACTTTGAGTTTTGGACTTTAATTTGAATTTTAATTTGGATTGCGATTTGGATCAACCGAGGATTAGCAATAGTAAGAGTGATGACGTGGCACTATTTAACTTGGGGTTACTGTAGCTTAATTATCCGGGCGTCACAATTCTCCTCCACTACAAGAAATCTCGTTCCAGATTTAAGGGGTGTAGTAGGGGGAAAGACTCGAAAAGGACGGGGCTCAACACAAGATAGGTACCTGGGGGCTATCTCGCGACGTGGCATAGAGGCATCTCTCGAGTTGAAATTTAAGAAAGCCATCGAGAGCAAGGTAAGGAGGAGCAATAAGAAGCTTCAAGTGGATGGACAATCGTTCGATGTATGAAACAGAGTATGAAAGGGGTTTAGTGCATCGAAAATAAGTATTGCATCTGATAGCAGAAAATATCCCAAGAAGGTGGCTCGTGAATTACATACAAAGCCAAGCGTGAGGAACAATTTTGGAAGACAGAGATGCACATGAGAGTCAGGTTTTGATCCTGTGGAACTGTGGATTATGGGCCCACCATGTGGTTAAAGGTAGTAAGGGCGCTAACATATGCACGGTCATGATAGCAAGGTAGGTCAGAGGATAGCCTGTCAGTTATGTTGGCAAGAACGTTGGTACCAAGGGCGAGGGACGAAGAGAACCATTTTCCTGCTCGTTAAGACGAGGCGGACCAATAGGCAAAGTTCTCATCCATCGGCGGCTACCAGAATGTCGTCAACAATAGTAACAGGGTCTTACTGACAGAGTGATACAACGAGGTGTTTACATAAGCAGGGAAATATTACTGCTTATATAATTTAGATCACAATAAAGTTTAAACAAACCAATGGAAAGGAAAATGTGTTTAAACACATATTTCAGGGGTATATCCTTCCCAAGGACAAACAGAACATGATATACATGATAGCACAGCAAGTTCAAAAGCATTTAGATAATGGGGCGAGGGAAGAATCATGATATTACCCATACAACGGTGTTTGGATAATTGATAAAGAAGATTTAGTATCGTGCTTCAAATGTTCTTATTGGAGATTGGATTACCACAGACATGCTTCGAGATAGCATTGACATGGTTTCAAGCAAAGGTCAAACTTTGGATACACCAAGTATCCATCGGAAACAACTTAGAAAATAAGTCATACAATTCTAGCAGGGAAAAGATGAGGGTGTGGCCGACGGGCTCAGTAGCAATCCATCGACATGCCAAAAAGGATGTATTTCCAGAATCATATGAACAAGTTTGTGTTGGGGGAAGACAAGAAAGTTGTTGGTGCTGACGCAAACCGTCGAGAGGCAAGGATGGTATTTCTCATCATGAATTCGATTGATATCCTAGAAAAGCTCAGAATGTTGATGATGATCATGACACATTTGTTGAGAGGTTTCATGAAGATGTAATTGATCAGCGATGACATCAATTCAAAGAAATGATGAAGCGGAACGTTATGGGGACCACGGGTACGACACAAACTCGGAATCAAGCTTGTTGTTCAAGGTGAAATGATATGACGAGGAAGATCGACGTAAGCTTAGCTCATCATCGAAAATTGTGCTCCGAGAAGGACCAGGTAGCATGGTTAAAATTTAGCATGATAATGATATAGCCGATCAAGCTGGGAATGATGTGATGGAGTATCATTCCAATGAGAATTCACAAGAGTAGTGCAATGACACAATATCCTCGAGAGAACAGGGGGCAATACTCGAGGTAGATCAACATAGATGTTGGACAGATGAAATGATCTGCAGAAGACAAGTATTTTAACTTGTCCAGGAAATGGAATCAATGAGAAATATGGTCGGAACCACGATTGCAAGGAACCAATTTACACATGCAAGATGAGCTTGTACCAAGGGAACCTTAATTGTATGAGAAGCTTCCATGATAAGATCTACATCGTGTCTATGGGCATGAACACAAAGTTCAAGGTCGACTCCCACTTCTTCAATGCATAAACTCTCAATTACTTCTCGCATTTGACGAAGTTGTAGTGTAGAAATTTTTATCTGGCGTAACACCAGTAGAGTATGACCCATAGAAATTTCTGGGTTCACACAAATTAGGGAAATCATTAGTTCAACCCCTTGGGGCATCTTAGGAACATATACTACAAGTTTCAGGAGTAATTAACACAAGCTCGAAAGTAGAGCATGTTTGACAAAAGGACATGATACAATTTACCAAAGGCATTATGTATCCGAGGAAAAGCGCATAAAATTTTGAACATGAAGGAACTGCCGGATAATAATCCAACAAACGATTCAACGGTCTTCAATGGATCTGATTTGAGTATCAGTATTCAATCAGAAGAAGAAAAGAATGCAAAGGCATTGGATTATAGAAACAACTGAATAATTCGATGCTTAATGCAAAGAAATTATGATTTCCAAATTAGAAGATCAGAAGCAGACACTCTGATCAAAAGACAAGTAAGTTGAATAGATATAGATCGACAATCAATTAAGGTTTGGTTTGCCGAGAACCAGCTCATGTCCAGAATGACTTATGAGTAGGAAGGTCAAACTTCAGGGTTCGGCTGATGATTGCGAGCAATCGCAACATAATAAATCAATAGGCTCAGGATGACAATGACAAAGGATGTCTAATGAATATTGCCATACATATGGATTTAACCATAATGCAGGCAGACAAAACTTTCGGGAGCACTAGGCTTTAGTGGATCTTCTGGAGATCTAATTGCACTCGAAGAATTTTGTGAGACATATGATCAACTAGGAATGAACGAATCCTAGATAAGTGTGAGGAATTATTCGTAGGGGGGTATTCAGGCGGAAAAGAAGCTGCAACGCAGCAGGCACAAAGGATTCTCGGAAATTTCAAAGTATTTCAAGGTATCTTGTAATAACAAGAACAATTGGAAAAGAAGGTATGGACGACAAGTTTATGCAACTGTCCATAGGGATTTATCGGTGATATGAAATTGCAATGGCGAAGGGCACAAGGGTTTTGGGGAAACATCGGAGAGTATCTTCGAAATCTTCTGGTGCAGCAAGCGATCATCTGGACGGAAGGGGCTCTCCGGGAGAAAGTATTTTCGAGAACCTAAAGTTAGATTTTTAGCAAAATTATTTAACCCGAATAGAAGAGAGATCAGACTCCCAGAGTATAGATGAGGAATAAAAGATCCTAATACGACCCAATGGAGACGTGGGCCCGTAAGCCACACAACCAAGTTAGTAAAATAATTTTGGATGACTAGACTCAACTTCGGCCAAGGAGTTGGAAAGGGGGCTTCCTACAGGCAGTTGGCTCTGATACCAACTTGTGACGCCCCCGATTTGACCGTACACTAATCATACACGTAAATGTGTACGATCAAGATCAATGAATCACGGGAAGATATCACAACACAACTCTAGACACAATTTAAAATAATACAAGCTTTATATTACAAGCCAGGGGCCTCGAAGGCTCGAATACATAAGCTCGAATACATAAGAGTCAGCAGAAGCAACAATATCTGAGTACAGACATGAGTTAAACAAGATTGCCTTAAGAAGGCTAGCACAAAAGCAACAACGATCGAAAAGGCAAGGCCTCATGCCTGGGAGCCCCCTAACTACTCCTAGTCGTCTATGGTCTTCACGTAGTAGTAGGCATCCTCCGGGTAGTAGTAGTCATCAATGGCGTCGTCTGGCTCCTGGGATCCGTCATCTGGTCGCAACAATCGGGTATGGGGGAAAAAGAAGTAGCAAAGCAACCGTGAGTACTCATCCAAAGTACTCGCAAGACTTACATCAGATCTAAACTAAGTATGCATCTGTATCAAAGAAATGTGTTGTATTTGTGGACTAAACTGTAGAATGCCAGAAGGGAAGGGAAAAGCCTAGCCTATCGAAGACTAGCATCTTCTGGAAACCACCATCTTGCAACAACAGGAGGGAGTAGAGTAGCATAAAGTAAAGTAGTAGAAGTGTTATCAACCTCGGCCAGAGATCCTTTCTCGACTCCCTGCGAGAAAGCAATCCCAGAGCCATACTATCCAGTTCTCATCTCCATTTCTTATATCCATTTCTCATCACAGTCCATTCTCATCTCAGATATCCAGTTCTAGTTGTATCGATCGGGATACAACTCCAAGTGTCCGTTACCGTAGGACAGGCTATTAATAGATGTTTTCTTCCTTGCAGGGGTGCACCAACTTACCCACCACGCTCGATTAACTCCGGCCGGACACACTTTTCTGGGTCATGCCCGGCCTCAGCCAAACAATACGCCGCAACTCGACCTAGGCTTAATAGAGAGGCCAGCACGCCGGACTAAACCTATGCCCCCAGGGGTCATGGGCCATCTCCCCGGGAACTCCTGCACGTTGCGTACACGGCCGGTGAGCAGACCTAGCTACCTCCTTCAACAAGGCAGGAGCTTACGCAGTCCAACTCGGCGCGCTCCGCTCAGTCGCTGACGTCTATTAAGCTTCGGCTGATGTATACTGTTGGAAATATGCCCTAGAGGCAATAATAAAATGATTATTATATTTCCTTGTTCATGATAATTGTCTATTATTCATGCTGTAATTGTATTATCCGGAAATTGTAATACATGTGTGAATACATAGACCACAATGTGTCCCTAGTGAGCCTCTAGTTGACTAGCTCGTTGATCAACAGATAGTCATGATTTCCTGGCTATGGACATGGGGATGTCATTGATAACAGGATCACATCATTAGGAGAATGATGTGATGGACAAGACCCAATCCTAAGCTTAGCTCAAAGATCGTGTAGTTCGTTTGTTGTAGCTTTTCTGAATGTCAAGTATCATTACCTTAGACCATGAGATTGTGCAACTCCCGGATACCGTAGGAGTGCTTTGGGTGTGCCAAACGTCACAACGTAACTGGGTGACTATAAAGGTACATTACAGGTGTCTCCGAAAGTCTCTGTTGGGTTGGCACGAATCGAGACTGGGATTTGTCACTCCGTATGACGGAGAGGTATCTCTGGGCCCACTCGGTAATGCATCATCATAATGAGCTCAATGTGATCAAGTGGTTGATCACGGGATCATGCATTACGGTACGAGTAAAGTGACTTGCCGGTAACGAGACTGAACAAGGTATTGGGATACCAACGATCGAGTCTCGGGTAAGTAACGTATCGATTGACAAAGGGAATTGAATACGGGATTGATTAAGTCCTCGACATCGTGGTTCATCCGATGAGATCATCGAGGAGCATGTGGGAGCCAACATGGGTATCCATATCCCGCTGTTGGTTATTGCCCGGAGAGCCGTCTCGGTCATGTCTACGTGTCTCCCGAACCCGTAGGGTCTACACACTTAAGGTTCGGTGACGCTAGGGTTGTAGAGATATGAGTATGCAGTAATCTGAAAGTTGTTCGGAGTCCCGGATGAGATCATGGACGTCACGAGGAGTTCCAGAATGGTACGGAGGGAAGAATTATATATATGAAGTGTAGTTTCGGCCATCGGGAAAGATTCGGGGTCACCGATATTGTACCGGGACCACCGGATGGGTCCCGGGGTCCATCGGGTGGGGCCACCCATCCCGGAGGGCCCCATGGGCTGAAGTGGGGAGGGGAATCAGCCCATAGTGGGCTGGTGTGCCCCCCTTTGGGCCCTCTGCGCCTAGGGTTGGAAACCCTAGGGTGGGGGGGGGGGGCGCCTCCACTTGCCTTGGGGGCACTCCACCCCCCTTGGCCGCCGCCCCCTTGGGAGATCCAATCTCCAGGGCCGGTGCCCCCAAGGGGGCCTATATAAAGGGGGGACGGAGGGCAGCCGCACCTCAAGTCTTGGCGCCTCCCTCTCCCCTGCTACACCTCTCCCTCTCGCAGAAGCTCGGCGAAGCCCTGCTGCGATCACTGCTGCATCCACCACCATGCCGTCGTGCTGCTGGATCTTCATCAACCTCTCCTTCCCCCTTGCTGGATCAAGAAGGAGGAGACGTCATCCGCTCCATACATGTGTTGACCGCGGAGGTGCCGTCCGTTCGGCACTTGGTCATCAGTGATTTGGATCACGGCGAGTACGACTCCATCATCCCCGTTCTCTTGAACGCTTCCGCTCGCGATCTACAAGGGTATGTAGATGCACTCTCCTCTCGTTGCTAGTTGACTCCATAGATTGATCTTGGTGAAACGTAGGATTTTTTTTTGTTTTCTGCAACGTTCCCCAACAGTGGCATCATGAGCTAGGTCTATGCGTAGTTACTATGCACGAGTAGAACACAAAGTAGTTGTGGGCGTCTATATTGTCAATTTGCTTGCCGTTAGTAGTCTTTTCTTGATTCGGCGGCATCGTGGGATGAAGCGGCCCGGACCAACCTTACACGTACGCTTACGTGAGACCGGTTCCACCGACTAACATGCACTAGTTGCATAAGGTGGCTGGCGGGTGTCTGTCTCTCCCACTTTAGTCGGATCGGATTCGATGAACAGGGTCCTTATGAAGGGTAAATAGAAATTGGCAATTCACGTTGTGGTTTTAGCGTAGGTAAGAAACGTTCTTGCTAGAAACCTATAGCAGCCACGTAAAAACTTACAACAACAATTAGAGGACGTCTAACTTGTTTTTGCAGCAAGTGTTTTGTGGTGTGATATGGCCAAAGGTTGTGATGAATGATGAATGATATATGTGATGTATGAGATTGATCATGTTCTTGTAATAGGAATCACGACTTGCATGTTGATGAGTATGACAACCGGCAGGAGCCATAGGAGTTGTCTTTATTTTTTTGTATGACCTGCGTGTCATTGAGAAATGCCATGTAAATTACTTTACTTTATTGCTAAACGTGTTAGCCATAGTAGTAGAAGTAATAGTTGGCGAGCAACTTCATGGAGACATGATGATGGAGATCATGATGATGGAGATCATGGTGTCATGCCGGTGACAAGATGATCATGGAGCCCCAAGATGGAGATCAAAGGAGTTATATGATATTGGTCATATTATGTCACTATTATTTGATTGCATGTGATGTTTATCATGTTTTTGCATCTTGTTTACTTAGAACGACGGTAGTAAATAAGATGATCCCTCATAATAATTTCAAGAAAGTGTTCTCCCTAACTGTGCGCCGTTGCGACAGTTCGTTGTTTCGAAGCACCACGTGATGATCGGGTGTGATAGATTCCAACGTTCACATACAACGGGTGTAAGACAGATTTACACACGCGATACACTTAGGTTGACTTGACGAGCCTAGCATGTACAGACATGGCCTCGGAACACAGAAGACCAAAAGGTCGAGCATGAGTCGTATAGAAGATACGATCAACATGAAGATGTTCACCGATGTTGACTAGTCCGTCTCACGTGATGATCGGACACGGCCTAGTCAACTCGGATCATGTTATACTTAGATGACTGGAGGGATGTCTATCTAAGTGGGAGTTCATTGAATAATTTGATTAGATGAACTTAATTATCATGAACTTAGTCTAAAATCTTTACAATATGTCTTGTAGATCAAATGGACAACGTTGTCCTCAACTTCAATGCGTTCCTAGAGAAAACCAAGCTGAAAAACGATGGCAGCAACTATACGGACTGGGTCCGGAACCTGAGGATCATCCTCATAGCTGCCAAGAAAGATTATGTCCTAGAAGCACCGCTAGGTGATGCACCCGTCCCACAGAACCAAGACGTTATGAACGCTTGGCAGACACGTGCTGATGAATACTCCCTCGTTTAGTGCGGCATGCTTTACAGCTTAGAACCGGGGCTCCAAAAGCGTTTTGAGCGACATGGAGCATATGAGATGTTCGAAGAGCTGAAAATGGTTTTCCAAGCACATGCCCAGGTCGAGAGATATGAAGTCTCCGACAAGTTCTTCAGCTATAAGATGGAGGAAAATAGTTCTGTCAGTGAGCACATACTCAAAATGTCTGGGTTGCATAACCGCTTGACTCAGCTGAGAGTTAATCTCCCGGATGACGCGGTCATTGATAGAATCCTTCAGTCGCTTCCACTGAGCTACAAGAGCTTTGTGATGAACTTCAATATGCAGGGGATGGAAAAGACCATTCCTGAAGTATTTGCAATGCTGAAATCAGCAGAGGTAGAAGTCAAAAAGGAACATCAAGTGTTGATGGTGAATAAAACCACTAAGTTCAAGAAAGGCAAGGGTAAGAAGAACTTCAATAAGGACGGCAAGGGAGTTGCCGCACCCAGTAAGCAAGCTGCCGGGAAGAAGCCAAAGAATGGACCCAAGCCCGAGACTGAGTGTTTATATTGCAAGGGAAGTGGTCACTGGAAGCGGAACTGCCCCCAATACTTAGCGGACAAGAAGGCCGGCATCACAAAAGGTATATGTGATATACATGTAATTGATGTGTACCTTACCAGTACTCGTAGTAGCTCCTGGGTATTTGATACCAGTGCGGTTGCTCACATTTGTAACTCAAAGCAGGAGTTGCGGAATAAGCGGAGACTGGCGAAGGACGAGGTGACGATGCGAGTCGGGAATGGTTCCAAGGTCGATGTGATTGCCGTCGGCACGCTACCTCTACATTTACCTACGGGATTAGTTTTAAACCTCAATAATTGTTATTTAGTGCCAGCTTTGAGCATGAACATTGTATCAGGATCTCGTTTAATTCGAGATGGCTACTCATTTAAATCCGAGAATAATGGTTGTTCTATTTATATGAGAGATATGTTTTATGGTCATGCTCCAATGGTGAATGGTTTATTCTTAATGAATCTCGAGCGTAATGCTACACATATTCATAGTGTGAATACCAAAAGATGTAAGGTTGATAATGATAGTCCCACATACTTGTGGCACTGCCGCCTTGGTCACATAGGTGTCAAACGCATGAAGAAGCTCCATGCAGATGGACTTTTAGAGTCTCTTGATTACGAATCATTTGACATGTGCGAACCATGCCTCATGGGTAGAATGACCAAGACTCCATTCTCAGGAACAATGGAGCGAGCAACCAACTTATTGGAAATCATACATACTGATGTGTGCGGTCCAATGAGTGTTGGGGCTCGCGGTGGCTATCGTTATGTTCTCACCCTCACTAATGACTTGAGTAGATATGGGTATGTCTACTTAATGAAACACAAGTCTGAGACCTTTGAAAAGTTCAAGGAATTTCAGAGTGAGGTTGAGAATCAACGTGACAGGAAAATCAAGTTCTTGCAATCAGATCGTGGGGGAGAATACTTGAGTCACGAATTTGGCACACACTTAAGAAAATGTGGAATAGTTTCACAACTCACGCCGCCTGGAACACCTTAGCGTAATGGTGTGTCCGAACGTCGTAATCGCACTCTATTAGATATGGTGCGATCTATGATGTCTCTTACCGATTTACCGCTATCATTTTGGGGCTATGCTTTAGAGACTGCCGCATTCACTTTAAATAGGGCTCCGTAGAAATCCGTTGAGACGACACCATATGAATTATGGTTTGGGAAGAAACCTAAGCTGTCGTTTCTAAAAGTTTGGGGATGCGATGCTTATGTCAAGAAACTTCAACCTGAAAAGCTCGAACCCAAGTCGGAAAAATGCGTCTTCATAGAATACCCTAAAGAAACTGTTGGGTATACCCTCTACCTCAGATCCGAAGGCAAGATCTTTGTTGCCAAGAATGGGTCCTTTCTAAAGAAAGAGTTTCTCTCGAAAGAAATAAGTGGGAGGAAGGTAGAACTTGATGAAGTATTACCTCTTGAACCGGTAAGTGGCACAGCTCAAGAAAATGTTCCTGAGGTGCCTGCACCGACTAGAGAGGAAGTTGATGATGATGATCATGAAACTTCAGACCAAGTTGCTACTGAACTTCGTAGGTCCACAAGGACACGTTCCGCACCCGAGTGGTACGGCAACCCTATCTTGGAAATCATTTTGTTAGACAACGGGAACCTTCGAACTATGAAGAAGCGATGGCGGGCCCGGATTCCGACAAATGGTTGGAAGCCATGAAATCCGAGATAGGATCCATGTATGAAAATGAAGTATGGACTTTGACTGACTTGCCTGTTGATCGGCGAGCCATAGAAAATAAATGGATCTTTAAGAAGAAGACAGACGCGGATGGTAATGTGATCATCTATAAAGCTCGGCTTGTCGCTAAGGGTTATCGACAAGTTCAAGGGGTTGACTACGATGAGACTTTCTCACCCGTAGCGAAGCTGAAGTCCGTCCGAATCATGTTAGCAATTGCCGCATTCTATGATTATGAGATATGGCAAATGGACGTCAAAACGGCATTCCTTAATGGTTTCCTTAAGGAAGAATTGTATATGATGCAGCCGGAAGGTTTTGTCGATCCTAAGAATGCTGACAAGGTGTGCAAGCTCCAACGCTCGATTTATGGGCTGGTGCAAGCATCTCGGAGTTGGAACATTCGCTTTGATGAGATGATCAAAGCGTTTGGGTTTATGCAGACTTATGGAGAAGCCTGCATTTACAAGAAAGTGAGTGGGAGCTCTGTAGCATTTCTCATATTGTATGTGGATGACATACTGTTGATGGGAAATGATATAGAATTCTTGGAAAGCATAAAGGCCTATTTGAACAAGTGTTTTTCAATGAAGGACCTTGGAGAAGCTGCTTATATATTAGGCATCAAGATCTATAGAGATAGATCGAGACGCCTCATTGGTCTTTCACAGAGTACGTACCTTGACAAGATATTGAAGAAGTTCAAAATGGATCAGTCAAAGAAGGGGTTCTTGCCTGTATTGCAAGGTACGAGATTGAGCATGGCTCAATGCCCGACCACGGCAGAAGATAGAGAAAAGATGAGTGTCGTCCCCTATGCCTCGGCCATAGGGTCTATCATGTATGCTATGTTGTGTACCAGACCTGATGTAAACCTTGCCATGTGTTTGGTAGGAAGGTACCAAAGTAATCCCAGCATGGAACACTGGACAACGGTCAAGAATATCCTGAAGTACCTGAAAAAGGACCAAGGAAATGTTTCTCGTTTATGGAGGTGACGAAGAGCTCGTCATAAAGGGTTACGTCGATGCTAGCTTCGACACAGATCTGGATGACTCTAAGTCACAAACCGGATATGTGTATATTTTGAATGGTGGGGCAGTAAGCTGGTGCAGTTGCAAGCAAAGCGTTGTGGCGGGATCTACATGTGAAGCGGAGTACATGGCAGCCTCGGAGGCAGCACATGAAGCAGTCTGGGTGAAGGAGTTCATTACCGACCTAGGAGTCATACCCAATGCGTCGGGGCCGATGACTCTCTTCTGTGACAACACTGGAGCTATTGCCCTTGCCAAGGAGCCCAGGTTTCACAGGAAGACCAGGCATATCAAGCGTCGCTTCAACTCCATTCGTGAAAGTGTTCAAAATGGAGACATAGAAATTTATAAAGTACATACGGACCTGAATGTAGTAGATCCGTTGACTAAACCTCTCCCTAGAGCAAAACATGATCAACACCAGAATTCCATGGATGTTTGATTCATCACAATGTAACTAAATGATTGACTCTAGTGCAAGTGGGAGACTGTTGGAAATATGCCCTAGAGGCAATAATAAAATGATTATTATATTTCCTTGTTCATGATAATTGTCTATTATTCATGTTGTAATTGTATTATCCGGAAATCGTAATACATGTGTGAATACATAGACCACAATGTGTCCCTAGTGAGCCTCTAGTTAACTAGCTCGTTGATCAACAGATAGTCATGGTTTCCTGGCTATGGACATGGGGATGTCATTGATAACAGGATCACATCATTAGGAGAATGATGTGATGGACAAGACCCAATCCTAAGCTTAGCTCAAAGATCGTGTAGTTCGTTTACTGTAGCTTTTCTGAATGTCAAGTATCATTTCCTTAGACCATGAGATTGTGCAACTCCCGGATACCGTAGGAGTGCTTTGGGTGTGCCAAACGTCACAACGTAACTGGGTGACTATAATGGTACATTACAGGTGTCTTCGAAAGTGTCTGTTGGGTTGGCACGAATCGAGACTGGGATTTGGAACTCCGTATAACGGAGAGGTATCTCTGGGCCCACTCGGTAATGCATCATCATAATGAGCTCAATGTGATCAAGTGGTTGATCACGGGATCATGCATTACGATACGAGTAAAGTGACTTGCCGGTAACGAGACTGAACAAGGTATTGGGATACCGACGATTGAGTCTCGGGCAAGTAACGTACCGATTGACAAAGGGAATTGGATACGGGATTGATTAAGTCCTCGACATCGTGGTTCATCCGATGAGATCATTGAGGAGCATGTGGGAGCCAACATGGGTATCCATATCCCGCTGTTGGTTATTGGCCGGAGAGCTGTCTCGGTCATGTCTACGTGTCTCCCAAACCCGTAGGGTCTACACACTTAAGGTTCGGTGACGCTAGGGTTGTAGAGATATGAGTATGCAGTAATCCGAAAGTTGTTCGGAGTCCCGGATGAGATCCTGGACGTCACGAGGAGTTCCCGAATGGTACGGAGGGAAGAATTATATATAGGAAGTGTAGTTTCGGCCATCGGGAAAGATTCGGGGTCACCGATATTGTACCGGGACCACCGGATGGGTCCGGGGGTCCACCGGGTGGGGCCACCCATCCCGGAGGGCCCCATGGGCTGAAGTGGGGAGGGGAACCAGCCCATAGTGGGCTGGTGCGCCCCCCTTTGGGCCCCCCTGCACCTAGGGATGGAAACCCTAGGGTGGGGGGGGCGCCTCCACTTGGCTTGGGGGCACTCCACCCCCCTTGGCCGCCGCCCCCTTGGGAGATACCATCTCCAGGGCCGGCGCCCCCAGGGGACCTATATAAAGGGGGGAGGGAGGGCAGTCGCACCTCATGTCTTGGCGCCTCCCTCTCCCTTGCTACACCTCTCCCTCTCGCAGAAGCTCGGCGAAGCCCTGCTGCGATCACTGCTGCATCCACCACCACGCCGTCGTGCTACTGGATCTTCATCAACCTCTCCTTCCCCCTTGCTGGATCAAGAAGGAGGAGATGTCATCTGCTCCGTACGTGTGTTGAACGCGGAGGTGCCGTCCGTTCGGCACTTGGTCATTGGTGATTTGGATCACGGCGAGTACGACTCCATCATCCCCGTTCTCTTGAACGCTTCCGCTCGCGATCTACAAGGGTATGTAGATGCACTCTCCTCTCGTTGCTAGTTGACTCCATAGATTGATCTTGGTGAAACTTAGGAATTTTTTTTGTTTTCCACAACGTTCCCCAACATATACGACGCAGAACGCCCATACTATGCCCACGTGATGGTTAGTGCTATCAGGCCAGAGGCCCCTCGGATCAAATATCCAAATTGTAGTGGATTAGGAACGCGCGGTAACGAGCAGAGACTCACGATCGATGTGACCCCGTCGCCCCGTCTCGAGTACTTGCGGCAAGGGCTAAGAATGCCCGGCCATGCCTCGTAAGTATCTCGCGGGCACCTTCCAGGTCAACCCGACTCCACACCATTCGCTATTAAGCTCGCGCGGGTACCCCTCATGGTCGACCCGTCTTTAGTAACATGGTTCAGTGTAAAGCTCTAGTAACCATAGTAACTGTGTGTCTAACACCAAAGGGAAAACCCGAGGAATCACCCCCGGTGAATTCCACTCGATGTAATCATCAAGGTGAATGTAAGAGGATCCACCCTCGCGGTTCACACTTGAGGGGTTGCACGACAGAGCCGTATCAGAAGTGGTTAAGGAGGAAATCACCCTCGATGACCACGACCGAATAGCTACACTACAGGTTAACAACAGAAGTGCTGAAGAGGTCTCACCCTCGGCACTCGATAGTAACCCAGTAGTGTCGAGCAACTAAGGGGAAAGTGATGTGCGGTGTCGGGGCCTGGTCTTCAATCCCGTTGATCGGGTCTTCGATGATGAAGCAGGGGCAACAGGGACAAGGTGGGGGTCACAGTGGATCACTACCCAACCTATACTAAGCAGTTTAGGATAAGCAGGTAAGGTACAACAGCAGATACAAAAGCAGGCTATGCATCAGAATAGAAGCAAACAATAACAATAGCAAAATCTAATGCAAGCATGAGAGAATGGAATGGGCGATATCGGGATGATCAAAGGGGGGGCTTGCCTGGTTGCTCTGGCAAGGAGGGTCATCGTCGACGTAGTCGATTACAGAGGCATCAGCAGCGGTCTCGAGGTCTACCGGAGAAGAAGAGGGGGAAGAAACAGTAAATGCACGCAAACATAAGCATAACAAGACAATAAGCGGTGCTAGAGGTGTTCTAACGCAGCGCTAGGCGACACTGGCGAAGGAGGATACCATCCGGGAAAGTTTTCCCGGTTCCGGACGTCTGTTAGACAGATGAACCGGAGGGGGAAAAGTTCAACGTTTTCTATGCTAGGGATGCGTGGCGGACGAACGGGCTGCGTATCCGGATTCGTCTCGTCGTTCTAAGTAACGTTCATGTACAAAGTTTTTCCATCCGAGTTACGGTTTATTTTATATTAATTTTAAAAGATTTAAAACATTTTTAGGATTTATTTAATTATTTTAAACCAACATTATCCAGAATAGTGCTTGCTGACGTCAGCATGACGTCAGCAGTCAACTTGACCGTTGACCTGGTCAACCTGACGTGTGGGCCCCGTGGGACCCACCTGTCATTCTCTGTTTAGGTTAGTTAGGGTTAGGTTAATTAATTATTGTTTAATTAAACTAACATGTTAATTAGATTAATTAATTAGGATTAATTAATTAATTAATTAATCAACTAATTAATTATTTTATTTATTATTTATTCATTTATTTATTTACTCTTTTTTTAAGAAAAAAACGTTCCAGGGGCTGGGCCCCACATGTCATAGGGCCTAGGGGCCAAACGGGCAACGGGCGAAACAGGTGAGGGCGCCCGCCCGCATGGCCACGGGCGTGCGGGCGCTGGAGCGCACCGATGGCCAGGGCAGGGCTCGCCGGCCTGCCGTTTCCGGCGACGGAAACTGGTGCGGCGGGGCGCGTTGGGTAGCAGGCGGTTGCGGTGCGGTCGAAAACGGCGTGAGGGAAAGCAGCGGGCGGCGCAACCATCGGTGGGCTCGGGCGGGAGCATACAGAGGCGCGGGTGGCGGCGGGCGCGCACCTGGGCACGTCCAGGGAGCGGTGTGCGTGGCCGGGGTGTGTCCGGGGCGCGAGTATGGCCACCGGGCGCGTGCGGGGCGGTGACTGCAAGAGGTGGCCGGAGCGGGGGAGAGGGTGCGGGAGGCGACCTACGGCGACCGGATCACAGGGGTACGGAGCGAAGACGGACGAGGCCTCACCGGGGCCTGTAGTTGTGCAAAAGTCGGCTCGGGGAGGGGCCGGGGATGCGTTTCCGGCGACGACGATGTTGGTCGGTGACGGCAAGGCAGAGGTCTCAGGCGGGCATCGCGCGACGAAGAAGACGGGGCGAGGAGGCGACTGGGATGGGCGCCAGCATCGAGGGGCGCGGGATCGGGCGTCGATGGTGTGGACGAGGCGGCGGGGTGACGTCAGGGCAAGTGGTGCCGGGGCGGTCGGGGGCGGCAACGGCGACGAGGCCCTCGAGCGGCGGCGCCACGGCGAGGGCGACGGAAGGTGTTGGGGCCGAGCCCCAGTTCAGATCGGGGAGGGGGGCATGACATCG
>NC_041384.1:216445497-216498172 GCF_002162155.2 Triticum dicoccoides
GGGGGGTGTGGGAGTGGGCCAGCCTGCTTGGAGGGGGCAGTTGGACCGAGGCCTAGTGAGGAAGGGAAGGGGGGGTATTCTTTTTTGCTTTTAACTTTCTGTTTTCCATTTTCTTTTTTTCTTTTGCATTTTCTTTTTGTACCAATTGAGTTTTGTTTTGAACAAAACTTGGCACATAAATCTAACACAATATATTGAGATGGAACAAAAAGTATGGGGTCAGAAGGAGTTGTCTAACCATTTTTAGAAATTGAAAAGGCCAAATAATTTGCTGCTGGATCAAAAACTAATTCCCAGGGGCTTTTTGGGAATTCAGAAGAGTTTGGTTTCAACAGGAGAAATAACCAGAGATTATTTTCCACAGTTTGAACATTTTAGCTTTCATGTTTGAAAACTTTGAGTTTTGGATTTTGATTTGAATTTTAATTTGAATTGCGATTTGGATCAACCGAGGATTAGCAACAGTAAGAGTGGTGACGTGGCACTATTTAACTTGGGATTACTATAGCTTAATTATCCGGCCGTCACAGGAGACCAGATCGACTGGGAATTAGATCAGTCGCCGGGAAAAGCGATCTGAAAGAGCACGAGTTGCGCGTGGGATAAAGAAACCTAGGGCTCTAATACCATGTTAGAAGAGCAACTTATCTGTATTGCATAACCCACGAGGCGAATTTCAAGAGACTTGGGTGTACAAGTTAATCTATACTAATACAAATGCATAAGGAAACCAGACCAATTGCTAATACTCCAAAACAGAATACAATAACCACAGCTCGACAAGTCATAATGTTCCAAGGCCAAAAGGAGCATCACCGACTATTTAGGATTCTTCCTAATGTTTCATTCGTCCTGTTTGTTTTATTTTTTTCACTGTTTGGACCTGCACACCAATGAGATGGCCAGGTGCAAAATAGAAAAGACAAAACCAGATGAATGCAAGGCTTAGTGGCAAAAAACAAACTATCCTGCATGGTTAGTAAGGAGAACTAACAAGTGGTACCATTTTTATCCAGCCACCATCAACATAAGGCAGGTAAAGGTATAACCAAACTGGCAATGTTCATAAATACATTCCAAGTTAACAATGTGGCAGTTTGCAAATGAGATGCATATATAAATTCTAAGTTGCAAAATGATGATCCGCGATAAAATACCAGAGTCAGCATTTCTGATCATATTAAAGTATCCCAAGCGGAATACCAAATGCTTGACATTTCGCACTATTACAGAGAAGTAACAACGATGATGAAAAAAATATACCTATTCAAGGTGTTTGTTGAGGATAAGCAAAAGATCTCCCATATAAGGAAGCAGCTGAAGCAGCAGCCTCAAGTTTTGCTTGACGCCTGTTCACGTTCTCACTTGTTGCCCCTTCTGAACCTGGAGCGCCGATGCCTGCAGCTGTTTTTCCTCACACTGAATTAGGAATCACATACAAAACTATTTGCCAAATGTGGCACTGACTGATAGAAATTGTTAAGTAGAAAAATGTAAAACAATGAACAGAACAGCAAAAGGAAGCTCACCAAGCTGAACACCCGGTTGAGCTCCATGCTGTTGCGCAGATGCAGTACGTCCATTGTCCGGGGGGACAATGGGAGCTCTACATGTGGGACAAGTATGTTGGCGCTCTAGCCATGACCTCAAACAATGCACATGGAATAAGTGCCCACAAAGCAGCTTCTTTGCTGTTGTCATCTCTTCACGACAGATAATACATGTAGCATCACTCCTGAATTCATAAAAATATCTAAATCATAAACAAGAGCCATAGTTGAATAAACTGAAACAGTGCCAGTGAAATCAAATAACTCACACATTAAGCTCATCAGCTGTAGCATCTGGAAAACATTCATTCATGTTGGAAGTTATCTTTCTGTAGCGCACATAATCTGAAACACGAATTCTGAAGTTGCGGAAGGTCTCGTACAACTCACGGATCAAGTGCAGAGGGACACCATAGTTCCTGGTATAGGTATAACATATCAGACACTGAAGTTCAAACTATAGTACTCTTAAGGGGAAAGATCATAAGAGAACTCACAGGGAAGATAGCTATGAAGAAGAGCATATACAAAGACAAGTGCACAAGGTCACTGATGAGCTCCAAATAAAATGTATACACTGCCTTTTTCTCCCATTGACCTTCCATTAGCATGTCGCTGACATAGAATACATACTTCATGAATATCGATACCGTCGATGTTGCTAGTATCATATACCTGAAAACATGATTTGCACATATCTGAGCTACTTGGGTTTCAAGATCTTGAAATTACATCAAGAATTATCTGCAGATGTAAACGTAAAATTTTAGTATAACCTCAAGTAATAAATATAAGATTAGTCCCTTTGGTTGTTACCAAGCCTGAACAGGCATGTCCCATCCTTTAAAAACAATAACATATACTAGTAGCTGTTAAGTCTTACTGCAATTTAAAATATTCAGACCTAATGTTTTGCACCACTTTCACTTAAAGTATTGCTTAGAGTTAAGAAGACACTCTCTCCGACTCAGATAAGAAGGCATATAATTTTTGTCTGAAGTCAAACAGTACATAGTTTGACCAAGTTTGTAGGAAAAACTATCAACAATTACATTGGTAAATAAACATAATATGAAAATATATTTTAGTGTCTATATGTGATGATACTAATTTGGTATTGTTGTTGATAGTTTTCCCTACAAACTTGAAGAAACTTTGCACCACTTGACTTAACACTAAATTTATACGCCATCTTTTCAAGAACGATGGAGTAGCTAACAAGTTCCTGGACTTGGCTCCGAGAACATAACAACCATAACATAAAAATGAATCAGATTTAATATTGAGGTGGCAAACATACTGGACAAATCTACACATGGCTTAGTGGAGGCATCAAGTGAAATGATTAAGTGATGACTTGGATACTGCAGCGTCAGGCCAAGTATAAGTTATGAATGACCAAGAAGTTTGAAACATACATTGGTGCATCCACACACAAGTCATAACATCCAGCGCTTAAACTGGTACGTCTAAACTATTCTTCCAGGATTCTAAAATGGACTTGCAAAGGGAGCACGAACACCACCACCTCTAGAGGAGGAGGATCTCGTAAAGATATGATGGTTATGGATAGACTTGAATATCTAGTACTCCCTCTGTACAGAAATATAAGAGCATTTACAGAGGGAGTATGTAACATTCTACAAATGCATCTTTATGCTCATAGAACTAGAAATGCTAGTACAACTTCCGTACTTTGTTGTCGGTTTGTTAAATGATGTCTAATACCGTTCAAAAAATGTTGCATAAACGTCCCTTTCCATGAAACATGGCGTTTTCATTTCATGGAACAATGCACGATTTTTCAACTTATAGGTGTCAAACCAAAGCGCATTGATATTTATAAGATCCAACGGTTGCTGTTTTAATTGAATCTGACTCATGGATATTGGATACCTTCTGAAATGTGAAGTGGGGCAATAAAAAGATGCTGCACTGCAAGCCAATTTTGGAATAGAAAGAAGGATTTGAGATATAGCTTACTCAAAGGAAAAGAAGATTGCAACAGACGCCTCCCGGTTCTTTATCAGTGGCATCAAGGATCTCGACAGGAAGATGCAGTCGACGGCAAGCAGGAACACCATGAAGGACACAATCCTCATGTGCGACAGCATCGGCACGGAGGGCGTGGTCTCAATGTAGTCGACCCTCTTCTGTGCGAGCCAATGCAGCGCCTTGACGAGGAGCAGGGCGGCGACCACGGCGAGGAAGGCGACCGAGAAGTCCTGGCGGAAGATGGTGACCGCAAAGAGGATCTCCACGACCTCCCTCCAGGACTGCTTGTTGAGCTGCTCAACCTCGGCCTCGCGGAGCGTGCCCAGGAAGATGCGCTTGACGAGCTGCCAGGTGGTGTTGTTGCCGTTCTCTTTCTCACGCCGGACGGAGGTGGAAGAAGGAACATACTTTTTTTCCCGACGACCAACACTCCGGCAACGAACGCCCCGGCGGCCAAACGCCTCCTTTATATTCAACACACAGCTACATCACGGCAACTCCCCTAACATGATGTTTACAGTGCCTTATATAGGCTCACACACGCACACCACCAGAAGCCACTAACTCCACGCACCCACACACCGCACCCGGCGCACCCGACGCCGGTCGCCAGCACATAGACATAGCTTATTGCCAACACTCACCTTCTAAGCCATGACATCGCCGCGCAGCCTGCTAACAGGAGCCCTAACTCGTCATCGTCATCTCGTCCGCCCGATGACATAGCGCACCTCCGCGCCCACTTCGACGTGTCGTATGCCCGCTGTCGTCGGAGTTGATGCAGCTCGCGTCATTGTCGTCATTACGGCCGTGATCCAGCCCGTGTACCCGACCCGGCGCACCGATGCCAATCGCACCGTGCTCCGTCACGACTCTAGCGACACACGTCGAGCTCCTTCTCCGCCGGCGACACACGCCTGGCATCCCTCTGCGCCCGCACGTCCCGCGCGCACCCGACGCGCCCAACGAGCCCGACCGCACCAATGCGTCCCGCACGTCCTGCGGGCACCCCAACGCGCCCGACGAGTCCGACCACACCAGTGCGTCCCGCACGTCCCGCGCGCACCTGACGCGCCCGATGAGCCCGACCGCACCAGACGCTCACCGCGCGCCCGCGGTCTCGACGCGTCCAGTGCGCACCCATAACACGCACCGGTCGCGCCCGACTCGCCGCCGCGGCTTATCGCCCTGCACCGCCGCGGCCTCCGTGCCGCCATGCAGTGCCTCCACGTCGCCACTCCGTGCTGCGCCACCGCGCCACCACGCAGCGCCTCGGCGGCCTCCGCAGTTGCCGCACGTATGACGTCACCGCCCGCCGCCTCCGCCACACGCCATGACAGCCACAGCGCCGCCCACCTCCATGGACCGACACACGGCCCGGAGCTCCGTCGCGCAGCCACCGGCGAGCACCGCCATCGCTGCCACGTCTCCGGCATGGCAAGCACGCCCAAGACACCAAGCTCATGATACCAATTGTTGTTGCCGTTCTCTCTCTCACGCCGGACGGAGGTGAAAGAAGGAGCACACTTTTTTTCCCGGCGACCAACGCCGAGACGCCCAAACGCCTCCTTTATATTCAACACACAGGCTACATCACGGCAACTCCCCTAACATGATGTTTACAGTGCCTTATATAGGCTCACACACGCACACCACCAGGAGCCACTAACTCCACGCACGCACACACCGCGCCCGGCGCACCCGACGCCGGTCGCCAGCGCATGGACATGGCTTATTGCCAACAGGTGGTGCACATGGCGACAAGGCCCGTGTTGAGGAGCAGCACGAAGCAGATCTTGGACGAGGAGAGGTAGACCATCGCCGGGTAGAACTGCTCCCTGCTGCTGAACGCGTAGTACACCGCTGACGTCGTCGCCAGCAGGCTGAACGCCGCGTACGTCTGCAGACGGATCATCTCCGCCGCCCGCCCGCGGCGAATCACCCCCACCAACAAGGGCGGATCTAGTGGCACGCCCAAAATTTGTGGAGTTTTGTTCAGGTTTAAGCAATCATGATCACTGAATGACTCAGGGAGCTCATACCTCAAAAACCTATGTCCGAGATTGCGGACGGGGCGGAGACAGCAGTGAGCAGGGACGCGGTGAAGTAGAACGGAGACGGCGATGGCGGCGACGCGCGTGAGAGGCGGGGGAGTCGGCGGTGGCGCTAAGCTACGGCGGCGGCCCTACGGCTGGACTGGGTCGGATTGGCCACAACTCCATCGTGCCGACCCAAACAAACGGGCGAGCATTTGTCCTCTTTTCGCTCCTTTGATCCATTGTCAGCTCGTCCGTCTGTGTAGGATCGGTGTACCCAACCGGCCGACTCAAATTTTGTCCGTGCAGAAAATAATTTAAATTTGAAAAATGCCCGTGGTCAGAGATCATGCCAATAGCCATGACATCACCCATAGTTGAGACAATGCCAATCTCCGCAAAACACCACATAGTTCATGTTGACGCACTTGACAGCGACCGACACACATGCCAACACACACAAAAAAAGTGTGAGTTTAACCAAGCTATCTTGACTGTGGTCATGCCAGCAGTGCTGGCATACAAAAAAGATGATGCTCTCCATCATAAATCAATCATTAAGCTTGAGCATGTCGGCATGCATCTTCTCGAACTAAGTTCACTTTCTCGGGGACACCGTGATCAAGTCCACCTTCATGATCTCCACCCCCTTCGACATGCAAGAGAGTGCCACTTCTTTTGCTTTGGTCTTGGCTTTGGTAGCTTCGATCTCGAGCATCTTCCTTTGCATCTTCGCCTCCATCTCATGCTTCTTCGCTTACATCTCCGCCTCCATCTCGAACTTCTTCCGTTGTATCTCCATGTAGGTCTTCATTTGCTCTTCTTTGTCTTGCCGACGCTTCTCCTCCCTTGTATTCTTTTGGATCATCATGCCTTACAAAGTTGCTTGCAAGGCAATCGACGTCGCATCACGCTTGTCCTTTTTCTTGGAGTTGGTCTTTTCCCGCGGCTGCGACTTCTCTCCCTCACCATGCTCCTCAACGGCTTTTGGCCCTCCATTCTTCCATAGGGCCGCATATTGCTCCTTGAATTTCTCGTTGCCTTTTATGACCATCCAACTATGGGTGAGGGTGAACGGCTTATTCCCATGTTGGGCCTTGAATGCTTCCAAAACTTGAAATACCTACAAATGAAGACACAAATGCATATTCATATGGGCAATGGACATGCAAGCATGAAACAATGAAAACGAAGATGGAGGAGTGTATACCATGTCTTCGATGTCGAGGCCACTCACGGGACGTCCCTCGATGCTCTCAAGGGTGGCATAAAACTTGTTGCATTCTTATTGTATGACCCTCCAACGCTTTTAGAGGGACACCCACCTATACTGGCTCTTGATCTAATACGGCGTGAACTTCTTGCGTTCATGAAATTGGCGACGAACTCTTAGCCAAAAGGTTGACGCCTTTTGCCCGGCACCGATTTTGGGGTCTTGTCCATTGTCCCTCCAATATTCACAAAGGAGTTTATCTTCATCCTTTGTGTATGCCTTCGTTTGAATGCTTTGGCACTTCTTGTTTGCATTGGCTTAGGTGGTGAGCTCGTCGGCAAAAAACAAAGCCCCCCCTCAATGTCCACTTCATCTTCTTCTTCTAGGTTGTAGTCTTTGGGGAACTCGTGGCCTTGCGGGAAAGTGTTGCCCATGCCATCTTGGTCTTGCGTGAAGGGGTCGGCCATGCCAACATTGCCTTGAGCAAAGGTGTCGGCCGTGCCCTCGTGGTCATCCATGAAGGGGCCTCGGCCGTCTTGGCTTTGGGTCTCGTCGGGATCGAAGGGCACCGCACCCACACCATACTCGAAGATGATGTTCTCCATGATGAAATGGTTGTTCATGTCGTCGTCTGCGGCCGATATTGTGTCGAACATGCTGTGGGCGTCGAGGTGCATACCGGCGAGGATCTCTCGCGGGTGTTTCCTCTGGTCCCAAGTGGACGACCCACCGGCCGCAGGTGTGGCATTGAGGTCGATGGCCATGCGCGCGGGCGTGGCCGGCGTGACCACGCTCACCTCCAGCGAACAATCCCCAGGAGAGGTGGAGAAATGGGAGGCTTACGGGTGGGGATGGAAGCTGGGTGTCTGCGGCATGGTGGATGTGTGTGGCGGCTCTGGCCATGGCGGACGGGTTGCCGACGAGCCCGTGCTGGCTGCGGCCATGGTGGTAGTGACGAGCCCATGATGACCGGGGCCATCATTGAACCCTAGTATGAGGAGGGCCTGCTTCGTGGCCGCAGCAACGAGGGCGTTGTTCTCTGCGATGGCGCCCTCTTGTTGTGCGGCGGCGGCCACGGTTTCTAACTTCTTCAGATGTACCTCCCTCCGGCCAGCCCTGTTGGCCGACTAAATGGCCTACTGCACGTCCTTCAGCACCTTCTTTGGCTTGGGAGCCGCCACCTTTTTGTGGGCACGGAGCTTGTCGAGGGTGGAGGCGAGGCCAGCATCGGGGTTCCACGCTTCATCGATAGCGAGCGGCTGGGAGAGCAAGCGGGCGGGAGGTTTGTTTGGGAAAGGAAGGGAAATGGGGCTGATATGCCACCGACTGGCAGGCTAGGAGGAAGACAAGGGTGGGCGACGTGCGCGTCCATGCCGACACAAACGAAGCCCAAATTTGGGCTTAAAATGGGTCGTGCACGGACAAAAAGCGGACGCTGGTCCGTTTGCATTGGTGTTTTTGCCAACTTTTGTGTTCGTTCAACCCGAACGGACACACGCAGGTAGTTTGGGTTGGCGTGTTGGAGTTTCTCTTAGGGCATCTCCAAATCTGAGCCTCAAATCGGACACCTGAGTCCGCGCATACTGGAGCAGGGACCCACCATCCAACCGTAGCCACATACAATTTAAAGTGAATTTCACAAACTGAATTCATGCAAATTAGATGATTTTTATATAAAATGGGAACACATTCATTAGATCTTTTATATTGAGAATAATAAAGCCTTTAGTCCTGAATAAGTTGGTGTAGGTTAGAGGTGAAGCCCATAAGATCTCGCAACCAACTCATGGTTCTGGCACATGGGTAGCAAGCTTTCACACAACCCTATCCATGGCTAGTTCTTTGGTGATACTCTAGTCCTTCAGATCTCTCTTTACGGACTCCTCTCATGTCAAGTTCGGTCTATCCCGACCTCTCTTGACATCATCAGCATGCTTTAGCCGTCCTCTATGCATTGGCGCTCCTGGAGGCCTACGCTAAATATGGTGAAACCATCTCAGACGATGTTGGACGAGCTTCTCTTGAATTGGTGCTACCCCAACTCTATCTCGTATATCATCATTGTAACACCCCGAGAATCATGCTACAGTGACCTCACCCTAATGGTGCCATGTCATTAGGTTTAACTAAGCCAAATTGTCACTTGATAAAAATCAATCAAAATTCAAATTTAAAGTAAAGTCAAATATATTATTTCTTCGAACTATAAAAATAAAATGGTCGCATTATTCTAAAAATTCCCTTGATAATTGTCATGTTGAAACCAACTTCATTTGACTCATGAATAAATTCCTAGGAAATTAATACTTGGCCCAACAAGAATTATTTTGCCCCTTTTCAAATCATATTTTGTTTTAGATTGACACTAAACCTTCTACTAAAAATATCAGACTGAATAGGAACTCAGTCTTATGTCTGTGCGTTGCTATGGACAAAATGCAAGTAAATGTATCAATCAGTTTATCTAAGGACATGCCTAATGTATGCCCCCTCTTTATCAACTTGTTTAGTAAATACTGTGGGATCGGTCACGAGAGTAATTTTTGTGCCAACTGAATTCCATGTGTGTCTTCTTCCTCTCTCCTTCGCCCTCCTCCTCCCGCTCCCGCGAATTGTTGTCTTCTTCCTTTCCTTCGGCCTCCTCCTACCGCTCCGCCGGCCTAACCGTAGTCCCCTGTGTTCTTTGAGCCGATATCGAGGCTCATCAGCCAAGGACGATGATCATCATGACTTCATATTATAGAGTTGTAGATGTCCTTAACATGACTGAAACTGTTTGACCGTTGGCAGAGATGCCCTTAATATTTTGTGAGGACTAATGGTTTCAGTCTGTTCCTTTAGCCACTCAGTTATTGGGACTTCTACTACAAAGTTAATGAGCAAGGCAAGACTGGTTGATATCTGGGATGCCAACGGATTAGGAACGACAGAAGGAGCAGCAATGATGAATTGATGCAACGGTGGCATGCGTTGGAAAGTGTTCGTCAAATCATTGTGAGGACCATATAGTTTGGCAATATATGAGGCTAAGTGTTGATCACTCTTTTGAACTTTGTACAAGACCTGAACTGTTTAGTGTATAGTGCAAGTAACACCTTATTTTCTTTTCATGGGGTCTCTCCTCTCAACCCTCGGCTCTCCTAGATTAGATGGTGAAGCTCTCATTGTTGCAATGGTGGTTTCTACTACTAATCAAACCGAGGGGTCATCAGGGGTGCTCTCCTCTCAAGTCACATTAGGGGCATCACTAACAGAAGCCCTAGAAGGCTTTAACTCTTATTCAAAAGATTCTTTTTGAGGAGTACAACCCTTGTCTAACCTAACACGAATACATTTATATATTTAACTACCAACAACTTGAGAAGTGTCATCCGCTGCTTCAATTTCTCGAGGATAAAAAGGGACCTTCAAGCTTGTTCAGGACAGGGCAGCGGAAGACCAGACCGCAGTTTACTTTGTCATCTCCATTTCTCCAGTGGAGGCTGGGAGCTATCTAGCTGTGTACTTGATTTAGACACCATAAATGTGGCATGCAATTGATCCAAGAGACAACAAACCAATTTAGCAATCTCTATCAAAAGAGCATAAGCACGCAGAAAAGAACCAACCCTACCTGAATGTTTTCTGGTTGTACCCAGTCCTCAAATGCTTGCTTTTCAGGAACGAACTTTCAGATCCTAAAACACAAATGATTTTCAACTTGTTGATGTTTCAAGGTGTCATATTTTCCCAGAACTATTCACAATGTCTGCATGACATTGCACAAATCTGGCGATGAGGAGTTGTTGAGACCTTACAAAGAAGAAATCATTTTGAAGGTTTACAGAGTCGCTATTAGCCACCATTTTAATCGGCGGCGTAGTAACATATAACGACTGGCTTCGATGGGTGGACAAGTCATGTTGTGCATCAGCCTGATGATCATTGCACTGCACGGTGCTTTCAGCCTGAAAGAAAGTGTACCATAGCAATGACTTCACCCTACACATCACGTTCCATTGTATAATTATGCCCCAATGCCATGATATTCACATGAACAACATGAACACACAAATACAACTAACCGAACATTGATATCCACCAACTAAAATGTAACATCCCAAATTTTCAATTTGGAATGTTATACCTAGATCATTCATGCATATCATATTTTATTGCATTTCGTTCCGTGATCCTCGAAATCCTAAGCAACTCAAGGACCCTCGGAGAGAGTTGGAGATTTCCCTGTTTTCATATTTGAGTTTTATCAAATATTGTAACGAGGATTTTTGGTTTTAATTATTTTTCTCTCCGAAAATATTTCATATTAAAATATATGAAAGGAGATAATATGACTTCTCCAAAATAAATGAAATATTGGAGGAAAAAGATTAAAATCAAATATTTGATTTTATCCGGAGTTTATTGCTATTTTATTTGAATTAGAAAAATTGCATGTTTTTCAAAGTTGCATTTTAGGGCCAAGAAAGTGTTCATCCTGTTCTAAATATTTTATTTAGACGGTGAAAATTTGTTTTGGCATTTTTAGTTTTTTATTTTATTTTCTAGGATTTATTTGGTTCCGGCGAAATTATTTAAAAAAATGCAGCGCCCGACTGGGCCGAGGCCCAGCCGAGCCAGGCCGTCGGCCCGCCTGCCCAGTCGCCGCCTCCCATGCCGAGTTCGGCCAGGACACGGCCGGCGCAAGCCGTCGCCGCCAGGGACGTCGCCCGGCCCCTCCCCCAAGCCACTGCCGCCCCTCCCCCTTATAAGCCGAAGCTCGGGGCCCCCTTGGACCCCAAGCCGCCGCCCTCCGCCCGCCGCCCGCAAGCCGCCGCCGCCGCCCGCAAGCCGCCGTCGTCGCCACAGCGCCTCGCCGCCGCCCCGTCGCGGAAGCCGCCGGAGCCGGAGGTATACGCCGCCGCCGCCAGTTTTCTCTAGAAAACCGATCCGGTTTTTTTAGAAACCCTAGTTCGTTTTTTAAATCGGTTCACCGGTTTTTCTCGGTTTAGTTACTTTGCGGATGTTCGTCCGTATGTTCGTTTTAACGAATGGTGTTCACTCATTAGCCGCAGACAACGAACGCTTGTTCATTAGCCTGTTCATCAGTTTTCTTTTTTCTGATTTTTTCCGCGATTATTTTCAATCGCGATTTCTGATCCGATTTTCGTTTTAGTTTATCTTTTCGCTCGTTTGTCGGAATCAGGCGATTCAAGTGCCTAGATCTTCGTATCGAAACCCTCTTTCCATTTAACCAACTTGAACAAGCTTTTGCTACTGTAAAATTTGACCTTAGTCCAGATTAGTAAACAGATCTTGTTTCTTTCGCAGTTTGAGTTCTGTTGCTCCGTTTGATTTGATTCTTTTCGCAAACCGGAGTTCTTAAGTTGAGCTTTCTGGTTAGATCTTCTTGTTTGAGATTTACCCGTGTTTCTTTGCTTGATTGCTTATGTATGCTATTGTTTGTTTGCGACAGAACACCCGGAGTGCGAAGCGTGCTACTACGAGTCCCTAGGTTTTGCGGATCATCAGCAAGGCAAGTAACACTTTGATCATACCCCTTTATCACCCAGTTTTTATGCATTAGTTCCAATCCTCAAACTTTGCATGGTTAGGATGTGATTAACATGTGGGTTGGGAAGTAGTTGATGAGGTAGAAGATATTGCCCTGTTATATTCAAACCCTTGGGAGTTACTTCTACGTATTGCTTATATTGCTATGCTATGCTCGTAGACGTGGTTGGGTGAGTGAAATCCATGACAGATGTGAGATTGTTAATTAATGGTTCAACTTAAGGTGGCAACGAATACACATCTGGGTGGATTGTTTGTTGGGTACCTGGGGAATCCAGTGTTGTCCTAGGATATCCCGGAGTACCCGTGTGATAATCCTATGGTCCGCCACCCAGGCTCAAAGGGAACTAAGATATTTTCATGCTAGAAACTTCTGTGTGCAGCCACAAGCTATTATGGGCTCTAGCATAGTTGAGTAAGTTGTGTCAAGCTCCCGAAGAGGTGGATCAGTAGGTAGAGGGATGTAGGTTGGTATGGTCTGCCCGGAGTAAGGGGTTAATGCTTTTGAAAGACTGTGTCTCAGTCATCCGCTTCTCAAACACCCTATAGTGCGAGAAATCCAACGGAGGACATCGAGTCTTGTGGGGAAAAGTGCGCAAACCTCTGCAGAGTGTATAAACTAATCATGGTTAGCCGTGTCCTCGGTTATGGACATCTTGAGTATCTAGTACTTGGAGTATCATAAGTATCTCATCACTCTAAACTAATATTGTTGGGTTGTTAATTACCTTAATTGGGATTGAGTTGGAGGAACCTTCTCAATGATGTTCAACTACCATGATAGTTAAATAAAATCTATTCCTTTGTTGTAGGGAAAAATTAGCTTTTCGCAAAAACCATAACCATAGAGCTTTCCACCAGCCAAATATGCATGTAGTGATAGCATTATTCTGTTCTTGCTCTACTGTGTTACTTTGCCAGCATATTCCATGTGCTGACCCGTTTTCGGGCTGCAACGTATTATGTTGCAGACTTTTTAGACGAGGAGTAAGGTTTGTTAGGTCGTTGTCGTGCAGCTCAGCTATGTCGTTGGAGTTGATGGACTCACTTTATCTTCCAAGCCTTCCGCTGTTATCGTATTAGATGGCCTTAAGCCATATTTATTGTAATAAGTTCTCTTTTGAGACATTCAATGTAATAAGTGTGTGATTGCTACTCTGTTATAAATCCTCGAGTACTGTGTGTGTCAGCATTACCGATTCAGGGATGACACGGAAGCATAGAGACTTGACCGTTTGAGGTCGGGTCGCTACATAAAAGCATAGTGATTTTATTTGGTCAGAAGCACCACCAGTATGTCACTGTGCGTGCAACCAAATGAATGGCAGTATATTGAAATAGGAGTAGAAAAGAGGATCCTGTCTATTACATGCATGTAAGACTCAACAAAGAACCAAACAAAAAATTATTTACAGCCAATCTTGGCTAGCAACCTCTAACAAACAAAAGATCCATCGCAATTCATTACAACATCAACAACAGCTCATATTGCACTCCAATAATCAAAAGATAATATATACATAAGAATAAGCGCGTACACCTTACCTATAGTGAATGCCATTTGAATTAACCCATAGATCCATTTTAATAACACATCGAGGCCCATGAACAAGCGCGAGCAAAACCGATATCTAACAGAGTAAAAGAATCATGCCACATATTTCAACAATATTGCATAGGAGAGTGAGAGGAACATACCTCTTCGCGGCTTGCCAATTAATTAGAGATGCAGCTCTCGTCCATCTGCATTTTCTCGATCCAAAGAGTCTTGGCCTTGTTGGTTCTTGTGAGTACCTGCGTTGGAGAAGAAAACCCACCTACTAAGCGGCCTACCGAGGCGGTGACTCCTGCCCATAGGCCCCCAGATGAGGCCGGAAGGCTGCCCCGCTTAGGCATCAGGGCCGGAGCAAGAAATCCATTCATTCAATTTAAAATCATTTTCACCTAATGTTTTTACAGCATTCTCTTCGACAAGTTTCGATAACCTACAACTTTTTTAATAAAGTTAAACAACACCATCAATGCTATGAAAAATATGAAGTCTTAAGAGTTTGGGTCACTTCACCATAGTTCTATCTTGAGCACTCATGTCCCATCATCTGACATGCAGATCCACTGGTACGCATCAGACTCAATTTTGGTAACCCGGCCGCATAATCTAACATGTGATCACAACAAATCATCATCCGATTTGTAAGCATGGTCCAGATAATAAAAAAGGATTCTTACATTGCTCAGCCTGAGATTGTTTATTGCCGGCTCATCTCCAGCTTGGCCCCCCTTTTGCCATGATAGGCAGGTTGATATCGTTCCTATACGCCACCGACAAGCCTGCATCAACCACCATTGGCCCATATCTTCTTTGTTGGGGTTTCTAGATGAAACAATAAAATAATCAGGTGCTTATGATTTGGTTGAAATACCTTTACAAACAAATAGAGTGTGAAGTAACTCATCTCTTTTTACAATAGAAAACAAAGAACAACTGTAGAGAAAAAAGAATCTCGTTTCTTTACCTCTTGTTGTTGCTTCGCTCACTGGAAGCTACACACCTGTTGTTTTGGTTGTGTCTTTATATCATGAGGAACATTAACTTCCTAGGAAACTTCATGTTTCTTTCTCTTCCAGCCGAGAGAAAAAAGATCAATAGAATTAATCTATTTGTATACGACTTGTAGGTAATTTCCTACTCCATGCTTTTGAAATCCTGAACGCTTGCAAGATAGTCTATTTGTTTTCAGAAATGGGTAGCTAGGCAGGTGATCAATCTCTAATTGCTTGTAACCAAACCTGATTAAAAAGCAAGTTCCTGATATTTTTTCCAAAGTGCTAGATACAGTTGACACGGAATAACAAACTTTAAATAAAAAAACATTGCAATTTAGGAGGATAAGCATGACTTGAGTTTCCTTGTTGGAACAAATGTTCACAACATCATTATTTCGAGCAACACACAAATTTTTGCCCTTTATTTGAATTTGATTTCACATGAAGGGTAGGCCCTCTCCAAGATTTACATATTGCAGTACTTCAACAAAATTTACAAGTAATCAAACTGCAACAAAATTACATCCCTACTGATTGAGGGTTATCAAATACTCCTCCTCTATCATTTCCTTGATAGTAACACTGATGTTTTCCTTAGCAGCAACAACAACAAAAATTCATCCCTACTACTCCAGGAGTACATCAGCACTCAAAGCAACACAGATCCTCATCCTATATCTTTTCTTAGCAATAATAACACAAGCACTAAAAAAAGCAAGCAATCACCTCATCCATGCGAGAAAAGGAGAACGTCCCCCGAAGCTCCAATATTTACGAAGTTCACTAAGTTGCATCAAATCCACATAAACAGGAAGAAGGCACCGTGTTTCTCTGGATTCTCTGGGCAGGGAAGATAGCAGTAGGAGGAGGGCTGGCGACCAAAGGGCCTTGCTTGTCGGCGTCGACCACCACTCATTGGAGACGACCATCGTGTCAGACCCCACCATTGAGATCTGCTCAATGGTCGACGTCGTCCTCTGGCGTTGGGCACACGTAGTGTTGGGGAACGTATCATGCAATTTCAAAAAAAAAAATCTACGCACATGCAATGATCTATCCATGGAGATTCATAGCAACGAGGGGGAGAGTGTGTCTACGTACCTTCGTAGACCGTAAGAGGAAGCGTTTCACAACGCGGTTGATGTAGTCAAACTTTCTTCTCGTTTCGACCGATCAAGCACCGAATGTATGGCACCTCTGAGTTCTGCACACATTCATCTCAATGACGTTGATACGTCTCCAACGTATCTATAATTTTTGATTGTTCCATGCTGTTATATTATCAATCTTGGATGTTTTATAGTCATTTTATATCATTTTTGGTACTAACCTATTGACATAGTGCCAAGTACCAGTTGCTGTTTTTCCATGTTTTTTACATCGCAGAAAATCAATACCAAACGAAGTCCAAACGCAACGACACTTTACAGAGATTTTTTTGGACCATAAGGAACATACACTACAAAAAAAGACACATCCGTGACATTTTGGGCCGAACGATTTTTTCTGTCATGCTTATGACACTTCTATGACGATAATTGTGATAAAACCCGGTATCATCATAGATGTGGTGGGCTCCTACTTCTATGATAAAAAATCATGACAGAAAATGGGTTTTTCGTCCTGGGTGGGCCGGAGACGCATCTGCATGACATTCTTTGGGCCGTTCATGATAGAGAAAACCGTGGTAGAAGCGAGGGCGAGAAAAATATCGGGGGAGTTTCCGATTACGGTGGGTGGTCGGGGGCCAAGCGATGCGCATTTCTCTTGTACGTACGCGCATGTGTGCGAGGCATTGCGCTCTAACTGAAACCGAGTGAGGCGTTGCGCTCTAACTAAACTCGAGCGATTGCACTGCAGGCTACGCGTTACTGAACCCGAGCGACCGATCGATCCCTTTCTGTTAACTGAACCCGAGTGATTCCTTCGCTACTGCTGCTAACTGAAGCCGATCAATGCTGCCTCTTGATGAACAGTGAGCGTTGTTGGGGGGTTTGGATAAACAGTTCCTGGTGGGGGGTTTGATGAACATGACCCCTTGGTAATAGAGGCCGTTGCCGCTGGATGAACAGGACCCCGACCAATCGAGCCGATGGATAAACAGGACCCCGTGGAGGGCTGGTTGAACAGTAGCCGGTGGAGGGCTGGTCGAACAGTAGCCGGTGGAGGGCTAGATGAACAGTAGCCCATGGAAGGGTGGTTTAACAGGACCCCATGGATAGGGCTGGTTGAACAGTAGCTGGTGGAGGAGCGCGTAGTGGAGGCTGGATGAACAGGAGCCCGTGGATGAACAGTCGTAGGTGGATGCTGGAGGAGGTCGACGGTGGATGAACAGTAGCCCGTGGAGGCTGGAGGAGGTCGACGGTGGAGATGAACAGTATCCCGTGGAGTCCCGTTTTGCGGTACACCACACCCCTCCCGATGAATAGGACCCCCATTTCGCCCGTGGCGCTCCAACACAAGTTTGTTTCCTCTGTTTTGCGGTACGCCACACCCCTCCCAATCAACAAGACCATGTTTCAACCGTAGGAGGTCCGTTTCCTCCATTTTGCGGTACGCCAGACCATTCCCAATGAACAGGATGAAGGAAATATGCCCTAGAGGCAATAATAAAGTTATTATTTATTTCCTTATTCATGATAAATGTTTATTATTCATGCTAGAATTGTATTAACCGGAAACATAATACATGTGTGAATACATAGACAAAACAGAGTGTCACTAGTATGCCTCTACTTGACTAGCTCGTTGATCAAAGATGGTTAAGTTTCCTAGCCATAGACATGAGTTGTCATTTGATAAACGTGATCACATCATTAGGAGAATGATGTGATTGACTTGACCCATTCCGTTAGCTTAGCACTTGATCATTTAGTTTGTTGCTATTGCTTTCTTCATGACTTATACATGTTCCTATGACTGTGAGATTATGCAACTCCCGTTTACCGGAGGAACACTTTATGTGCTACCAAACGTCACAACGTAACTGGGTGATTATAAAGGTGCTCCATAGGTGTCTCCAAAGGTACTAGTTGGGTTGGTGTATTTCGAGATTAGGATTTATCACTCCGATTGTCGGAGAGGTATCTCTGGGCCCACTCGGTAATACACATCACTTAAGGCTTGCAAGCATTGCAACTAATTAGTTAGTTGTGGGATGATGTGTTACGGAACGAGTAAAGAAACTTGCCGGTAACGAGATTGAACTAGGTATTGAGATACCGACAATAAAATCTCGGGCAAGTAACATATCAATGACAAAGGGAACAAATGTATGTTGTTATGCGGTTTGACCGATAAAGATCTTCCTAGAATATGTAGGAGCCAATATGAGCATCCAGGTTCCGCTATTGCTTATTGACCAGAGACGTGTCTCGGTCATGTCCACATAGTTCTCGAACCCGTAGGGTCCGCACGCTTAAAGTTCGATGACGGTTATATTATGAGTTTATGGTTTTTGATGTACCAAAGGTAGTTCGGAGTCCCGGATGTGATCATGGACATGACGAGGAGTCTCGAAATGTTCGAGACATAAAGATCGATATATTGGACGACTATATTTGGATACCGGAATGGTTCTGGGTGAGATCGGGATAATACCGGAGCACCGGGAGGTTATCGGAACCCCCCGGGAGGTATATGGGCCTTAATGGGCTTTAGTGGAAACGAGGGGAAAGGAGTGTAACGCCCTCGATGCGGCTATATCTCCCACGTGTCGAAGCATGACTTAGAGGCATAACCGCATTGAAAGCAATGTCGCAAGTGAGGTAATCTTCACACAACCCATGTAATACATAAGGGAATGAGATACATAGTTGGCTTACAATCGCCACTTCACGCAATACATGAATAAAGCATTACATCATCCAAATACAATCAAGGTCCAACTACGGAACGAAAATAAAAGAAGAACCCCATATGCGACAAGGTCCCCGGTCGACCCCAACTGGGCTCCACTACTGATCAACTAGAACGAAGCAACACAAAGGACAAGATCTTCATCGAGCTCCTCCTTGAGCTTGGTTGCGTCATCTGCACGGTTCAACGGCACCTGCAAGCTGGTTTTGGAAGTATCTGTGAGCCACGGGGACTCAGCAATCTCGCACCCTCGCGATCAAGACTATTTAAGCTTATGGGTAAGGTAAAGGTATCAGGTGGAGCTACAGCAAGCGACTAGCATATATGGTGGCTAACATACACAAAAGAGAGCGAGAAGAGAAGGCAAAGCACGACCGATAAAAGTATGATCAAGAAGTGATCCTAGAACAACCTACGTCAAGCATAACTCCAACACCGTGTTCACTTCCCGGACTCCGCCGGAAAGAGACCATCACGGTTACACACGCGGTTGATGCATTTTAATTAAGGTCAACTTCAGGTTTTCTACAACCGGACGTTAATAAATTCCCATATGCCCATAATCGTGCGCACGACTTTCGAAAGTTCAAATCCCTGCAGGGGTGTCCCAACTTAGCCCATGACAAGCCCTCACGGTCAACAAAGGATATTCCTTCTAGCGGGAAGACCCGATCAGACTCGGAATCCCGGTTACAAGACATTTCGACAAGGTAAA
Source organism: Triticum dicoccoides (assembly GCF_002162155.2). Classification (NCBI taxonomy): domain Eukaryota; kingdom Viridiplantae; phylum Streptophyta; class Magnoliopsida; order Poales; family Poaceae; genus Triticum; species Triticum dicoccoides. The sequence continues at coordinate 216,464,965 of NC_041384.1, forward strand.
ACTAAACCAGCAACACCGCTCGAATGTTCCGACAAATCCCGATAGGAGCTGCACATATCTCGTTCTCAGGGCACACTCAGATGAGACTAGCTACGAGTAAAACCAAACCTCAAGTTGCCTTGAGGTGGCCCCGCAGGCAGCTCAGTTTGGACCAACACTCAGAGGAGCACTGGCCCGAGGGGGGGGGGGTTAAATAAAGATGACCCTTGAGTCTGCAAAACCTAAGGGAAGGTGGTAGGTTGTTAGTGCAAATGATAAAACCAAGGTTGGGCATTGCTGGAGGAGTTTTATTCAAGGCGAACTGTCAAGGGGTTCCCATTATTACCCAACCGCGTAAGGAACGCAAAATCCGGGAACATAACACCGATATGACGAAAACTAGGGCGGCAAGAGTGGAACAAAACACCAGGCATAAGGCCGAGCCTTCCACCCTTTACCAAGTATATAGATGCATTAATTAAATAAGATATATAGTGATATCCCAACAAGTAAACATGTTCCAACAAGGAACAACATCCCCATGTTCCAACAAGGAACAAACTTTAGTCTTCACCTGCAACTAACAACGCTATAAGAGGGGCTGAGCAAAGCGGTAACATAGCCAAACAACGGTTTGCTAGGACAAGGTGGGTTGGAGGCTTGGTTCAACAATATGGGAGGCATGATAAGCAAGTGGTAGGTATCGCAACATAGGCATAGCAAAAGAGAGAGCAACCAAGCAAGCAAAGATAGAAGTGATTTCGAGGGTATGATCATCTTGCCTGAAATCCCGCAAGGAAGAAGAACGAGTCCATGAAGAAGACAAACGGACGTAGTCGAACGGGTCCTCACAAACGCGACGTTATCGGAACCAACCCGAAGAAGCAACACCGGAAATAAACACACAACATAGTAAAACAACCACCACATAGACATGGCGTGATGCACAATCAAGTATGATGCATGTCCGGTTTAATGAAGCATGGCATGGCAAAGTGCACAAGCAATCCTACAAATTAAGTGGAGCTCAATATGCCTCGGAGTTGCATATTGAAGAAAACACCACATGACTTATTTAGTTCCCTCTCGTTTAGGTACTCAACAATATTAAATGTTGTTAAGCATGTCAAGAGGTGAAACATAACAAAACTATACCATCTAAACAATTTAAATGGGGCCGCATATAACAAATAGTGAATCCGGTAAATCCCCATATGCATTTATCAATTTGGTGCAACAACAATATAAATATTTTAATTGTTGTTATCATGATGCGGATGACGTGAACAAGTTTTATGCAATTATTATTAAAAGTTGACAAGAGCATTAAGAAGCATTTTTCATCATGGCGGAAACGAAAGGGGTGCCACGACAATGACAACAGAAATGGTGCCACGGCAACATTCCGGTTCCGATAGCTCACGGAGATACCGGTGCAAAAGGAAAAGTGACGGGAGCGTGACATGCGATAGAAGGTGGGGTGATCCCGGCAACCGGGTTCCCACGGGTCGACGACGGTGACAAGCGAGGGAAACATCTAACAATCACGGGAGGATACAACATCCAAACATGCATCTCAAACTACACATGCATTCATACACGGGCGGTCGACTCGGGGTTATACCTTTGAAGCGTGCCTTATTGGAGGGGTTCGAGTTCGATGCGGTGTAGGGGAAGTAGATGTTCTCGGGACGTTCATAGTGGAAGTAGTCGTTCTCGCATGCTCTAGGGTCAACGGTAGAGGTTCTCGCGATCTCGACGACGGTAGTGGTACATGTTTATCGTAGCACGAGTTTCCGTAGATGTTCGGGGTCATGGCGAGGAACTTGATGCATCGTTGAACTTGGCGTCCGAGGAATTCCGCGTTTTCGTACACGGGTCATAGTCACACTTGACGGTTCCGTTACACGGTTCTTCGGAGACGGTAGTTGTTCTCGGTACGTAGACGAGCTTGACGGATCCGAGGGCTCTGGCCATCGGGGTACTTGGCGCAACGCCGTGTAGTCGTACACATTCCGTAGATGTTCATGTTATCGGTGTTGTGGTACTTGGGGTCTTCGGACTTTCCGGTCCCGTTCTTGCGATGACAGTCGTTCATGTTCATTCGGAGAGGTACTTGGTCTTGCAAAGAGGTACTTGGCGGTAGTGGTACTTGGCGTGAATCCACGAAGACGGTCTTGACATGCCACGAGCAACAACACGGTGTACAGATGTAGCAGTGGTCTTGCCGGTGTTGTGGACGGAGTGGGGTGGACCTGACAAGGTCCAAGAGGAGTAGGGCTCTTGGTCTCTGGTCGGCCATGGCGCGGTGCAGGCAGGGTGCGGCTCAGGCTGCTGTTGCTCGCGTGCTCCAGCGCAGGCGGAGCCAGCAGCGAGGAGGCGAAGGGAGCAGGGGCACGCGGGGAGGGGGTTTGCGGGCGAGCATCAAGGCACGCGGCAGGGAGCCATGCCACGCGAGGAAGAGGAAGTGGAGATCCGCGATGCTGAAAGAGGAGCTCGAGGTCGAGGGGAAGGAGTCGAGGGGCGCAGGAGGATGGCCAGGGTGCACGGAGCGGCGGCGGTCGCCGGAGCTTGAGGGCGCGGGGCCGTGACGTTCACGATGACGGCGACAGGCCTGGTCGAGGGAGAGATGGGGGTCGAGGATGAGGGGAACTTGGGGCGCCGGCGGCGGCCTCGGGAAGGAGGAGGGACTTGGCACGGCGGAGGAGGAAGCAGGACGCCGGATCAGGGAGGCGTGCGCGATGGTGTGAGTGGGTGGCGGTGGAGAGCAGGGAAAAGAGACGAGGGAGAGGACGAGGGGATCGGGGAGATGGTGGGTTCGGGCGACGGGGTTCTGGCGGCACGAGGGGAGGATGCGAGGGAGTTGGTGAGATGGGGATCGGGCTAGGGTTAAGGGGGAGCGCGGTTGGGCCTTGGAGGCCGGCCCAGAAGAGAAAGGGGCTGCGCCTAGATCTTGGCTGGGCTCTCTCTCTCACACACTCTCTTCTCTTAACCAATAAGAGAGAAAAAAATATAGATAGAAGAAGAAAAAATATAAGGAGAGGGTTAGGGATGGAATTTGGGCATGGGGATAAATTTCCCGGACTCGCAAAAATGAGCTTGGGCCAAGAAAATAGAAGTGAGCGTGTGCGTGAAGATTGGATTCGAACTCGTTTGAATTTAAATCCAAAAGAGTTTGAATAAGAAGTGGGCATTCGGTAGGTCCAAAAATATTGAGAATTTAGGAGGAGCCTCAAAAAATGGGAAAAGAATTGTTGGCAAAGTTTGTAGGTGCAACTTGAAGCATAAGAGGCATGGAATTAAATTGCAAGTGTGTTGTGGTGATTCCAAAGTTAATGGAATATTACTTATAGCTCCCTAATAATAGTGGGAGGATATATGTTATAAAGAGACATCACCATGTGAGTTCCCTCGATTTAAATGGATCAAAGATCCATGCCATTTATTTAGTTGAGTTTTTAGATGACTTTGAGGAAATGATGGCATGATGACATGATGCAATGCACATGACGCAACGAACCAAAACAAAACACCCGACAACACCCGGAAACATGGAAGGCATCTGAAGCTCCGGTCTTGGGGCGTCACAACACTCCACCACTACGAGAGGATCTCGTCCCGAGATCTAAAATGGCACCGGAGGGAAAATGGAAGAGAAAGAGAAGAGGTAAAACTAAGTTGCTTCTCTGACAAACGAGTGAAACCAAAGAACCTTGAAAAGTTGAACAACTTGAAAGAAAGAAAGCAACAACGATGAACGAAGTTGAAAGCACTCCAGTAGAAAAGAGATGCAAGACTTGATAGGATGAAAAAGGACTTGAGCAAAGGACACAACACTCCGGTTAAATGGATAAACCAAGAAAAGAACATGATCCTGACAAAACAAGAAGATGGGTTGAAGAGAGAAACATCACAATGCCTCCAGAACAAAAGTAAGAATGGAATGGAATGAACGAAGTGAAACAGGATCTTGAGAGAGCACGATAACAACAAATGCTAGAACGGAGTTGTTGGAAAACCAACAACGAAAAGAATAATCTTGATATGGTCTTATGGAATACATCTCAAATTATGAGGTGACAACCTGCCACTCACGAAAAACAAGATTGGATTGATATGAACAAGAAGACAAGAAACTTATCTCACCGGGAGGATCAATGAAGACTAGGGTCGTTTATAAGCACCATAATTAGCAAAATCCTTAGGGAAAGATTTAGGTGAAAAAATAACCCAAGTTAACTCGAATGAAGAGATTGATAGATTTAATATATCTCATTCTTAACAACATGTGAATCATGGAACATGAACTCAAATTATCAAGAATGACGTAATATCACCTCCAATGGTACGGAAGGAAGAATCGCACTCCGGATTACAAGAAGAAGAATGCTTGAACTCCTCTGAGAATAATCTTGATGAATGTTTCAAGAACGGATTAAGTCCTTTATGGACCATCATGCAGAAACTTCATGAAGAACTCCGGTAAACAAAAGAATGAACAAACGAAAAGAAAGATGAGAAGAGTAAGGTTGAAGCCTTGCAATGATTTGATGAAGCTTTGCGACGAGATAAAGAGAAAACTTGGAACTCCGGAAAAGAAAGATGAACAAATGGAAACAAGAATTTGATGAGCCCCCGGAATAGGGAATTTAGTTCACCCGAAGAATAAGAATTACATTATGCTTATCCTTCACCAATTAAATTGATGACAATCCACGGATTTGACATATTACTTATTCTCGTAGAAAAAATTAAGAGAGATATAGCGTCAGACTTGGGAAGGTCTTCGACGAATCCACCGGTAAGATTGAAAACAACAAATGAATTGGTATGATAACGAAAGAGAAGCACTCTTGAACGAACCACCGTAAAAATTGGAAATGAACAATTAAAAATATAAAGAAACACCGGGAAGAATTAGCAAATGAATGAAGATGTTTGAGAGAATTTAGATCCATGATAACGAAGAGATTACGAGCTGATTAGAGAGTCCTTGATTTAAACACCGGTATGATTTAGAGTATGAGAGCTGAAAGCTGGAATGAATAAATCTGAGATGATGGACTCCGGATAATCAAACTGAAAAGAATCTTGAATTGCTCCGGATGGGTAAAAAGAATTCTCACAATCAAACAATTATGAGAGGATGGTATGAAGCTAGAACCATGAATCTTGAAGAGAAAGGAGCAAGATTTAGAGAGAAAAAATCTTCTTCGGTCTTCCAATCTGAAAATGCCGACGAGAAGCACCCCCATGAATTATTTAGACGCTCTGGAAGAATCAGAGCAAAGAGATTGAGCCAACGATGAAAAGAATTTAACTGATCTTGGAGAAAGGCATTCGACTGATGATAAATCATACTTACGTCAAACTTCGAAAACAAATTTGAGGATAGCTCTGGGAAAAATAAGAAGAGTAAGGTAAGATCCTGGGAGAAGACCTGTGGGTTAGGGCCCACTCAAAAGAAACACCGTTGAAAAGATTTAAAAGAGAGGTTGCACCGGTTGAATTAAACGGCTTGAATGAGATAACAACATCGAAATAAGTTGAACGGATATTGAATTACGAGACGAGCCTTCTGAGATATCTTGAACACTCCGGAACAATTGAATAGCGAGAAGTGGATGATTAAGAGGTGCACTGGCATGAGAAGGTATTTGAAACAAGGAAAAAGGATATGACCAACACCAAAGCTTGAATTAGATCCACCGGAGAAGATAACAGAAACAAAGAATGACGAACTTGAGGCTCCGCTAGGATCTTCCTGAGCATCACCGGGTAAGAACATTGACGGAAAAGGAATGGAGAGACTTCACATGAATAAGATGGCCACTAGATCAAGAAATCTGAATCCTTGAAGAAAAAGGGTGGGTGGGCGGGAAAAACAAAGGCAACTTGGAGACGGATGAAACAAACACCGTTGAGAAAAAACCGAGAGGTGATCTTGCGATGTTAAAATGATCGGATCCACTGAAGAGAAACACGCCGATTGAAAAGAAATTGGCATGACAATCTCGATTAGCATGAAGGATTGGTATTCACATCGGAGTATGAGAACACCGTTTAGAGAAGGTATGGAATCAACATTTGACTTTGAAGCAACTCGAATACCACAACTCAAAAACAAAAACAAAGGATTGGCTTGCAGAATAAGCCAGAACAAACATATGATAGAGATTTCGTCCGAAGTTTTCGTGGTGGGGCCTACACGGGCTCGATCGTACAGCACCATCATGTACAAGGCAGTGCACATGACATACGAAGCGTCCCCGAGTCAGCATAGCCAAGGAATCTTTAAGACACAATGAGACCACTGTAAAACCAACCGTGGATAGGCGGACCACTAGACGTCGAACCCCAATTTCAAATCATACATCTGTCGGAAAGATATCCTAAGACCTACTTGTATTCCCACTTATAAACTCCCGAAACTTACCGGTTATGCAATCAGGTGTTGGGGATATAGGGGAAGCTTAATATCTCACCCAAAACTATCAAATCCCACATCCAGCTGTATCCATCCTTCAACACATAACCAAGAAACCTTCGGAAATCATCTACCTCAACCTTCGAAAAGCATCCGTTATACGAGTTATGGCAATACTCCCGAACTCCCACCCCAGTACTGGGTGGCGTCGAGGTTATCTCACCAACAACTGCATAAAAGAGATTTTCGATGTCGGCGAACTAAACTCGGGTATTCCAGAACTGCAACGATAAAATTGTGACGACAACACCTCGGAGCTCAACTCCCCAGGACACTGCCACAACCCCTAAATGACAGGAGGCACCAAGAAAAATGTTCTCGTCACAAAACCATCAGAACGATTCCAAGATACCAGCGTGATCCTAAATTTTTTTAAGTGAAATTTGAGAAGAGAAGAGTCAAAACTCTACGTCAGGATGCCTTACCAGAGCGATGAAGGGACTGGGAAGTAAAAAGAATTCCTAAAATCTCCGATATATATAATCCTAAATGACTCAAAACATTTTTCTAGACTCAACTCGTCCACTAATTCGATCAAGCAATGGGGCTCCTAAGGTCGGGGAATACTCTGATACCAACTTGTAACGCCCTTGATGCGGCTATATCTCCCACGTGTCGAAGCACGACTTAGAGGCATAACCGCATTGAAAGCAATGTCGCAAGTGAGGTAATCTTCACACAACCCATGTAATACATAAGGGAATGAGATACATAGTTGGCTTACAATCGCCACTTCACGCAATACATGAATAAAGCATTACATCATCCAAATACAATAAAGGTCCGACTACGGAACCAAAATAAAAGAAGAACCCCAAGTGCGACAAGGTCCCCGATCGACCCCAACTGGGCTCCACTACTGATCAACTAGAACGAAGCAACACAAAGGACAAGATCTTCATCGAGCTCCTCCTTGAGCTTGGTTGCGTCATCTGCACGGTTCAACGGCACCTGCAAGCTGGTTTTGGAAGTATCTATGAGCCACGGGGACTCAGCAATCTCGCACCCTTGCGATCAAGACTATTTAAGCTTATGGGTAAGGTAAAGGTATGAGGTGGAGCTGCAGGAAGCGACTAGCATATATGGTGGCTAACATACGCAAAAGAGAGCGAGAAGAGAAGGCAAAGCACGGTCGATAAAAGTATGATCAAGAAGTGATCCTAGAACAACCTACGTCAAGCATAACTCCAACACTGTGTTCACTTCCCGGACTCCGCCGGAAAGAGACCATCACGGTTACACACGCGGTTGATGCATTTTAATTAAGGTCAACTTTAGGTTTTTTACAACCGTACGTTAACAAATTCCCATCTGCCCATAACCGCAGGCACGGCTTTCGAAAGTTCAAATCCCTGTAGGGGTGTCCCAACTTAGCCCATGACAAGCTCTCACGATCAACGAAGGATATTCCTTCTAGCGGGAAGACCCGATCAGACTCGGAATCTCGGTTACAAGACATTTCGACAAGGTAAAACTAAACCAGCAACACCGCCCGAATGTGCCGACAAATCCCGATAGGAGCTGCACATATCTCTTTCCCAGGGCACACTCAGATGAGACTAGCTACAAGTAAAACCAAACCTCAAGTTGCCCCGAGGTGGCCCCACAGGCAGCTCAGTTTGGACCAACACTCAGAGGAGCACTGGCCCGGGGGGGGGGTTAAAATAAAGATGACCCTTGAGTCTGCAGAACCCAAGGGAAGGTGGTAGGTTGTTAGTGCAAATGGTAAAACCAAGGTTGGGCATTGCTGGAGGAGTTTTATTCAAGGCGAACTGTCAAGGGGTTCCCATTATTACCCAACCGCGTAAGGAACGCAAAATCCGGGAACATAACACCGATATGACGGAAACTAGGGCGGCAAGAGTGGAACAAAACACCAGGCATAAGGCCGAGCCTTCCACCCTTTACCAAGTATATAGATGCATTAATTAAATAAGATATATAGTGATATCCCAACAAGTAAACATGTTCCAACAAGGAACAACATCCCCATGTTCCAACAAGGACATTATCGGAACCAGCCCGAAGAAGCAACACCGGAAAGAAGCACACAACATAGTAAAACAACCACCACATAGACATGGCATGATGCACAATCAAGTATGATGCATGTCCGGTTTAATGAAGCATGGCATGGCAAAGTGCACAAGCAATCCTACAAATTAAGTGGAGCTCAATATGCCTCGGAGTTGCATATTGAAGAAAACACCACATGACTTATTTAGTTCCCTCTCGTTTAGGTACTCAACAATATTAAATGTTGTTAAGCATGTCAAGAGGTGAAACATAACAAAACTATACCATCTAAACAATTTAAATGGAGCCGGATATAACAAATAGTGAATCCGGTAAATCCACATATGCATTTATCAATTTGGCGCAACAACAATATAAACATTTTAATTGTTGTTATCATGATGCGGATGACGTGAACAAGTTTTATGCAATTATTATTAAAAGTTGACAAGAGAATTAAGAAGCATTTGTCATCATGGCGGAAACGAAAGGGGTGCCACGACAATGACAACGGAAATGGTGCCACGGCAACATTCCGGTTCCGATAGCTCACGGAGATACCAGTGCAAAAGGAAAAGTGACGGGAGCGTGACATGCGATAGAAGGTGGGGTGATCCCGGCAACCGGGTTCTTACGGGTCGACGACGGTGACAAGCGAGGGAAACATCTAACGATCACGGGAGGATACAACATCCAAACATGCATCTCAAACTACACATGCATTCGTACACGGGCGGTCGACTCGGGGTTATACCTTCGAAGCGTGCCTTATCGGAGGGGTTCGAGTTCGATGCGGTGTAGGGGAAGTAGATGTTCTCGGGACGTTCGTAATGGAAGTAGTCGTTCTCGCATGCTCTAGGGTCAACGGTAGAGGTTCTCGCGATCTCGACGATGGTAGTGGTACATGTTTATCATAGCACGAGTTTCCATAGATGTTTGGGGTCACGACGAGGAACTTGATGCATCGTTGAACTTGGCGTCCGAGGAATTCCGCATTGTCGTACACGGGTCATAGTCGCACTTGACGGTTCCGTTACATGGTTCTTCAGAGACGGTAGTTGTTCTCGGTACGTAGACGAGCTTGACGGATCCGAGGGCTCCGGCCATCGGGGTACTTGGCACAACGCCGTGTAGTCGTACACATTCCGTAGATGTTCATGTCATCGGTGTTGTGGTAATTGGGGTCTTCGGACTTTCCGGTCCCGTTCTTGTGACGACAGTCGTTCACGTTCATTCGGAGAGGTACTTGGTCTTGCGAAGAGGTACTTGGCGGTAGTGGTACTTGGCGTAAATCCACGAAGACGGTCTTGACATGCCACGAGCAACAACGCGGTGTACAGATGTAGCAGTGGTCTTGCCGGTGTTGTGGCCGGAGCAGGGTGGACCTGACAAGGTCCAAGAGGAGTAGGGCTCTTGGTCTCTGGTCGTACATGGCGCAGTGCAGGCAGGGTGCGGCTCAGGCTGCTGCTTCTCGCGTGCTCCAGCGCAGGCGGAGCCAGCAGCGAGGAGGCGAAGGGAGCAGGGGCACGCGGGGAGGGGGTTTGCGGGCGAGCATCAAGGCATGCGGCAGGGAGCCATGCCACGCGAGGAAGAGGAAGCGGAGATCCGCAACGCTGACAGAGGAGCTCGAGGTCGAGGGGAAGGAGTCGAGGGGCGCAGGAGGATGGCCAGGGTGCATGGAGCGACGACGGTCGCCGGAGCTTGAGGGCGCGGGGCCGCGACGTTCGCGGTGGCGGCGGCAGGCCTGGTCGAGGGAGAGATGGGGGTCGAGGACGAGGGGAACTTGGGGCACCGGCGGCGGCCTCGGGAAGGAGGAGGGACTTGGCGTGGCGGAGGAGGAAGCAGGATGCCAGATCAGGGAGGCATGCGCGATGGTGTGAGTGGGTGGCGGCGGAGAGCAGACGAGGGGATCGGGGAGATGGTGGGTTCGGGCGACGGGGTTCTGGCGGCACGAGGGGAGGATGCGAGGGAGTTGGTGAGATGGGGATTGGGCTAGGGTTACGGGGGGAGCGCGGTTGGGCCTTGGAGGCCGGCCCAGAAGAGAAAGGGGCTGCGCCTAGATCTTGGCTGGGCTCTCTCTCTCACACACTCTCTTCTCTTAACCAATAAGAGAGAAAAAAATATAGATAGAAGAAGAAAAAATATAAGGAGAGGGTTAGGGATGGAATTTGGGCATGGGGATAAATTTCCCGGACTCGCGAAAATGAGCTTGGGCCAAGAAAATAGAAGTGAGCGTGTGCGTGAAGATTGGATTCGAACTCGTTTGAATTTAAATCCAAAAGAGTTTGAATAAGAAGTGGGCATTCGGTAGGTCCAAAAATGTTGAGAATTTAGGAGGAGCCTCGAAAAATGGGAAAAGAATTGTTGGCAAAGTTTGGAGGTGCAACTTGAAGCATAAGAGGCATGGAATTAAATTGCAAGTGTGTTATGGTGATTCCAAAGTTAATGGAATATTACTTATAGCTCTCTAATAATAGTGGGAGGATATATGTTATAAAGAGACATCACCATGTGAGTTCCCTCGATTTAAATGGATCAAAGATCCATGCCATTTATTTAGTTGAGTTCTTAGATGACTTTGAGAAAATGATGGCATGATGACATGATGTAATGCACATGATGCAACGAACCAAAACAAAACACCTAACAACACTCGGAAACATGGAAGGCATCTGAAGCTCCGGTCTTGGGGCGTCACAAGGAGCAAGGGAGGGGGTGCGCCCCCCAAGCCCAATCCAAATTGGGAGGGGGGCCAGCCGCCCTTTCCTTCCTCCCCGCTCCCTCTTCCTTCCCTCTCCCTCTCCAAATAGGAAAAGGAGGAGTCGGGAGTAGGACTCCCCCCTTGGGCGTGCCTCCTCCCCTTGGCCGGCCCTCTCCTTCCCTGCTTTATATATGGAGGAGAGGGGCACCCCATGGACACAACAATTGATCTCTTGGATCTTTTAGCCGTGTGCGGTGCCCCTCTCCACCATAGTCCACCTCGATAATATCGTAGTGGTGCTTAGGCGAAGCCCTGCGATGGTAGAACATCAACATCGTCACCACGCCGTCGTGCTGACGGAAATCACCCTCAAAGCTCAGCTGGATCGGAGTTCGAGGGACGTCATCGAGTTGAACATGTGCAGAACTCGGAGGTGCCGTGTGTTCGGTACTTGGATCGGTCGGATCGTGAAGACGTACGACTACATCAACTGCGTTGTGCTAACGCTTCCGCTTTCTGTCTATGAGGGTACGTGGACACACTCTCCCCTCTCGTTGCTATGCATCACCATGATCCTGTGTGCGTAAGAAAATTTTGAAATTACTACGTTCCCCAACAGTGGCATCCGAGCCAGGTTTATGCGTAGATGTTATATGCACGAGTAGAAAACATGTGAGTTGTGGGCGATACAAGTCATACTGCTTACCAGCATGTCATACTTTGGTTTGGCAGTATTGTTGGATGAAGTGGCCCAGACCGACATTATGCGTACGCTTACGCGAGACTGGTTCTACCGATGTGCTTTGCACACAGGTGGCTGGCGGGTGTCGGTTTCTCCAACTTTAGTTGAACCGAGTGTGGCTATGCCCGGTCCTTGAGAAGGTTAAAACATCACTAACTTGATGAACTATCGTTGTGGTTTTGATGCATAGGTAAGAATGGTTCTTGCTCAGCCCATAGCAGCCACGTAAAACTTGCAACAACAAAGTAGAGGACGTCTAACTTGTTTTTGCAGGGCATGTTGTGATGTGATATGGCCAAGACGTGATGAGATATAAATTGTTGTATGAGATGATCATGTTTTGTTAAAGTTATCGGCAACTGGCAGGAGCCTTATGGTTATCTCTTTATTGCATAAGATGCAAGTGCCAAATAATTGCTTTACTTTATCGCTATGCAATAGCAATAGTTGCAAGAGCAATAGTTGGCGAGACGACCATGTGACGACACATTGATATAGATCAAGATGATGGAGATCATGGTGTCATGCCGGTGACGATGGAGATCATGACGATGCTTTGGAGATGGAGATCAAAGGCACAAGATAATGATGGCCATATCATGTCACATATTTTCATTGCATGTGATGTTTATCTTTTATGCATCTTATTTTGCTTAGTTCGACGGTAGCTCTATAAGATGATCCCTTACTAAAATTTCAAGGTATAAGTGTTCTCCCTGAGTATGAACCATTGCCAAAGTTCGTCGTGCCGAGACACCACGTGATGATCTGGTGTGATAAGCTCAATGTTCATCTACAACAGGTGTAAGACAGTTTTGCACACACAGAATACTCGGGTTAAACTTGACGAGCCTAGCATATGAAGATATGGCCTCGGAACACTGGAGACCGAAAGGTTGAGCGTGAATCATATAGTAGATATGATCAACATTGTGATGTTCACCATTGAAAACTGCTCCATCTCACGTGATGATCGGACATGGTTTAGTTGATATGGATCATGTGATCACTTAGATGATTAGAGGGATGTCTATCTAAGTGGGAGTTCTTAAGTAATTTGATTAAATGAACTTTAATTTATCATGAACTTAGTCCTGGTAGTATTAGCATATCTATGTTGTAGATCAATAGCTCGCGTTTAGCTCCCCTGTTTTATTTTTGATATGTTCCTAGAGAAAACTAAGTTGAAAGATGTTAGTAGCAATGATGCGGATTGGATCTGTGATCTGAGGATTATCCTCATTGCTGCACAGAAGAATTATGTCCTTGATGCACCGCGAGGTGACAGACCTATTGCAGGAGCAGATGCAGACGTTATGAACGTTTGTCTAGCTCAATATGATGACTACTTGATAGTTTAGTGCACCATGCATAACGGCTTAGAATCGGGACTTCAAAGACATTTTGAACGTCATGGACCATATGAGATGTTCGAGGAGTTGAAGTTAATATTTCAAGAACATACCCGACTTGAGAGATATGAAGTCTCCAACAAGTTCTATAGCTAAAAGATGGAGGAGAATAGCTCAAGCAGTGAGCATGTGCTCAGATTGTCTGGGTACTAGAATCTCTTGAATCAAGTGGGAGTTTGTCGGAGTAATGGGCCACGGGTAGGCCAACCCAAGGTGCAGAACCTTTCAAGACATCGGGGCAGGTTGCGCCCCTCAAGACCCCAAGACGAAGAGCCGCCTTCTAAGGAGCCGACGGCAAGACGGCCGACTGACCACTCACGGCCGAGTCCCAGGGACGACTGCAGGGATAAGCCGACTCCTGACTGGCGACTTCTAGAGAAGCCAGCTTTGGGGAGTCGGCCTGCGACTCCAACAAACCCCATGACCTCATCAAAAGGGACGGGGCATGGGAGTGGCTACAGTGAAGCCCACTCCCGCCCCTTACCAAGGGCAGGCATGGCCACAACACACCGTACCCCGGAAGATCTCCGTGCGGCATGACACTGTTGCCATACCGGCCCTAACATTAGAACCCCAGGATCGAGTCCTGTACCCACGACGACTTGTCTGTACGGCCCAAAGGCTGCGGGTCCCACCAGTCAGTGAGACCCCAGGGGATGGCAAGAGGAGCACCAGTCGGACCCGTCGGGAGTCGGCCCCGGGGAGTCGGTCGAGCCCTCCCCCGGGGCCCACGTGCCATTAATCAAGATGTGATGGAGAGTGGCAATAGTGATCGCCCGCCAGGCGGCGGGGCTGTCGCCACGACCCCATGATCAAGCCCGCGTCATCAGAAGCACGGCTACAGTAATCAGCAGCCGGCAAGACCCGCCCGCGGCGGACACGGCCTGTCGGCTCCGTACCAGGCCAGTCGGCGGGGCCCACTAGTCGGCGGGGAAGACGGAGGCCAGAGGCGCTGACGGCTGGGCCCGCGTCCAGCCGGATTACCATTGTACCCCCGGGGGGTAGGCCTATATAAACCCCCCCGGGCACCCATGCAAAGGGTTGGAACCCATTAGCTCTAGACCAGATCATATAGGAGGGAGAGAGCTAGCCTTGCCCTCTCCTACCTCCAGGAAACAGCTCAAGGAGAAATCGTGTAAACACTTTGCCATAGTGATCATGCGGAGACCCCGCAAAGCAGCAGTAGGGGTATTATCTCCCCGGAGAGCCCTGAAGCTGGGTAAGATTCGCCGACGTGCATGTCTTCGCCTCATCCCGTTTCCAGGCACCAGCGACGTTCTACTCGCCCCCACCATGATAAGCCATCCTTTGGCATATGTCGCACCTAATCCCCGACATTTGGCGCCCACCGTGGGGTCTGGTGCACCACCGTTCGGAGACCTGTTCTGGACGGGAACCCTTTTCCTCCCTGGCGAGCGCAGCCAGCCAAGCACGCTAGACGGGGTTTGCACCGACGCGCTGCGCGACGTTGAGATCGCCTACGCAGCCAGCTGCCTGGCCGAACTTGTCGGCGAGGTTCGCCTCTCCGACGAACCTGCATCCAACGCAGGCACCGGAGGCTCCGAGAGCCTCCTCGCGGGCCTCCTCGATCAACTCCATGTTTTCGGCGAGCCTGCCGTAGACTTGGAGTCTGTAGGCTCCACCGACCCGATGCTGGTCGACTCCGACACCGCGTCGCTCGACGCGTTCCCCACCAATGTGGTGGTCTACGACGAACCTCTCCCTTGCGCGGAGAGCAATCTAAGCACCGTCACCGAGGTGCTCGTCATCACTCATGATGAGCTCCCCGGCGGTGGAGCGCACGACTCACTCGGCGCGTCGCTACAAGACCTAACCGCACCCATTCCGGAAGACGCTGACGCAGAGACGTTGGAGGCGCGCCGCCTTCAGCTTGTTGAAGGCACGAAGAAGCTATCCAGCATGAGACGCTTGTCAGAAGCCTACCAGCGGGAGATGGATCGCGCCATCGGTGGCTCGCCGGCCCCGGTGGGGCCCAGCCGCCTTGGCGCGGTCCAGCAGCGCGACGTAGCCGTCGCCAACCTATTTGGGGCAAGCCGCACTATGTTCGCTACCCCAGTAGAGAACATCTGAGCCGCCCAGGCGGCGGCGGACGAGCTGGACAATTTCGAGGGCAAAGAACGCCGCCTCATGATGGAGCGAGTCCAGTGGCTCCTCGACGCGGCTGCCGCGTAGAACGAGGCCGGCTGCCGCACGGAGGCGCCGCAGCGGCAAAATGACGACCTTCGCCGAGATCAAGGCGCGACGTCTTGGACGCCGACTGGCGGCGCCCGAGGAAGAAGAGACAAGGATCCGGCTGTCAGCCACAGTTGGACTCGCATTACCATAGAGCGCGACCGAGACGGCCGCCCGAGAGCAGTGGAACGACGGGACGACTGTCCGCCTCCCCCTCCTTGCAAGGAGAGGCGAGTCTCCCCGCCGCCTGTTGACCATCCGACTCTCGGCGACCGCCTTGGCCGCCGAGAGGGAGTTGGAGAGAATGACGCCCGCCACCGGATCGGCCGACTTCACCGATCCCTAGCACTGGAAGAAGATGAGCTGGGCCCGCCTTGTTTCGGGCCCCGCATTCGGGACGAACACTTTCCCAGAGGATTCACGCTCCCAAGAGACACGCCCAAGTATACCGGCTCCGTGAAGCCGGAAGACTGGCTAGTCGACTACTCCATAGCTGTCAGCATAGCAAACGGCAACAAGCATGTCGCCGTAAAGTACGTTTCGCTCATGCTCCAGGGCACGACCCGGACATGGCTGAACAGCCTGAAGCCCCGCAGCATCAACAGCTGGGTCGATTTCACTGAAGCGTTCGTCCGCACCTTCACCAGCACGTACAAGCGTCCTCCCAAGCCTTGTCAGCTCTCCTTGTGCGTGCAAGGCCCCGACGAGTCGAATCATGATTACCTCACGCGTTGGGCCGAGCTTCAGAACTCCTGCGAGGGCGTGCACGAGGTGCAGGCCATCGAGTACTTCACAGCTGGGTGCAGAGAAGGCATCCTCCTCAAACACAAGCTCCTCTGCGACGAGCCAGAAACCCTCGACGAGCTGCTAATCATAGCGGACAAGTACGCCACGGTCGACTCCTCCATGAAGGCCGAGATTCAAATCAGCACGACTAGCAAAGTGGCCCCTCAAGCTCCAAGAACTCCGGCGGCAGACGCCAACCGGCGACAACAGCAGGGCGACCACAAGCGCAAGGCCCCGCAGCCAGCTTCCAGCAGCCGGCAGGTCGCGACCGTTGAAGCCCAGCAGCCGGATGAGCAGCCTCCGCCCAAGCGACAGAAAGGCGGCAAGCAAAACTGGTTGCTGGCCTTCTCCTACGAGCAGACCCTGGATGGACCTTGCAAGTTCCATAGCAGCGCGAAGCCGTCGAACCACACCACCCGGAAGTGCCACTGGCTCACCAGGATCGCCAAGGGAGACGGCCTCCTGCCTCCCCCACCTGCTGGGCAGCCGCCTCCGCCTCCACCCCAGCAGCCGGCTGTCAGGCCAGTCGGCGCAGTACAAGATGAATACCCTGAAGAACACGGAGCCTACGTGGTGTTTACCAGTATGGCTGATGATCGACGCAGCAGGCGGCTGCAGTGACAAGAGGTGAATGCGGTAGCATCAGAGACGCCAGAGTTCATGCACTGGTTCGAGAAGCCCATCAACTGGAGCAGGGCTGACCACCCAGAGGTGATGCCAAGTCCGGGCTCCTATGCCTTGGTCTTGGACGCCACCTTTGCTACGGATAGATGAGCCGCGCGTTTCTCGCGGGTTCTAATAGATGGAGGCAGAAACATCAATATCCTATACAAGGACACCATGGAGAAGTTAGGAATCAAGCAAAGACAGCTTCAGAACAGCCGGACTGTGTTCCACGGCATTGTTCCTGGGCTTTCCTGCTCACCAATCGGCAAGATCCTGATGGACGTCCTCTTTGGAGACAAAGATCACTTCCACCGAGAATCTGTTTGGTTTGAGGTGGTGGACCTCGAGAGCCCATACCATGCGCTACTCGGCCGACCCGCCTTGGCCAAGTTCATGGCGGTCCCCCACTACGCCTACCTAAAGATGAAGATGCCCAGTTCCAGGGGAATTCTGACTGTAGCCGGTGACTACCGGAAGTCGTCTGCCTGTGTGACTGAGAGCAGCCGGCTGGCCGAGTCCCTAGTAATCGCGGCCGAGAAGCGGCTCCTTGAGCGAGTTGTGGAGATTGCCGGCAAGCAGCCTGAGGTATCGCCCAACCCAAAGGAGTCGGAGGCTGAGGGTTCGTTCAAGCCGGCCAAAGAGACAAAGAAGATACCCTTGGATCCGGAACACCCAGAGAGGTACTCCATCGTAGGTGCAAACCTCGACAGCAAATAGGAAGGCGACCTCGTCGATTTCCTCCGTGAGAATTGGGACATCTTCGCATGGTCCCCCAAAGACATGCCAGGTGTACCGACAGAATTCGCCGAGCACAAGTTACATGTCCAATCTGATGCAAAGCCGGTCAGGCAGTCCCTGCGCCGCCTATCAGAAGAGAAGAGAAGAGTTGTCAGAGAAGAGATAGCCCGACTCCTAGCAGCCGACTTCATTATGGAAGTGTCCTTTCCAGAATGGCTAGCAAATCCGGTCCTGGTACTGAAGAAGAACAAGCAGTGGCGAATGTGTATTGACTACACGAGCCTCAACAAGGCCTGCCCCAAGGACCCATTTTCCCTACCAAGAATCGATCAGGTGATAGAATCCACAGCCGGATGCGAGCTGTTGAGGTTTTTGGATGCATACTCAGGATATCACCAGATCAAGCTGAATCCGGCTGACAGACTGAAGACCGCCTTCATTACACCGTTTGGAGCCTTCTGCTACCTCACCATGACGTTCGGCTTGAGGAATGCCGGCGCCACCTTTCAGCGTTGCATGCAGAAGTGCCTCCTCAAGCAGCTCGGCAGGAACGCCCATGTCTACGTAGACGACGTGGTGGTGAAGACGGAAAAGCGTGGAACGCTGCTGGAAGACCTCAAGGAGACCTTTGAGAACCTACACCGATTCTAGATCAAGCTCAATCCCGAGAAGTGTGTCTTCGGAGTACCAGCCGGCCAGCTCCTTGGCTTCCTGGTCTCTGAACGCGGCATAGAATGCAACCCAGTAAAGATCAAGGCCATTGAGAGAATGGAGGTACCCAGCCGACTGCTGGATGTGCAAAGGTTCACCGGCTGCTTGGCGTCCATTACCCGATTCATCAGTCGGCTGGGCGAGAAAGCTCTCCCCTTATACCAACTCATGAAGAAGACCACTTTTTCGAGTGGAACCATAAGGCAGACGAAGCTTTTCTCCAGTTGAAGAAGATGCTGACTACTCCACCCGTCCCAGTGGCTCTGACTCCCAAGGAACCTATGCTCCTGTACATCACCGCCACCAGCCGGGTGGTCAGCACGGTCATTGTAGTGGAACGCAAGGAGGAAGACAAGGCACTACCTATCCAGAGACCGGTATATTACCTGAGCGAAGTACCGTCGACCTCCAAGCAGAACTACCCCCACTACCAGAAGATGTGCTATGGCATACAATTTACTGCCAAGAAATTGAAGCCTTACTTTCAAGAGCATCCAATCACGGTGGTCTACACGGGCCCGCTTGCCAAGATCATTGGTAGCCGAGATGCTTCTGGCTGAGTGGCCAAGTGGGCCATAGAGCTGGCTCCCTACACCATCCACTACCAGCCCCGCATCGCTATCAAGTCACAAGCACTGGCCGACTTCCTCGTCGACTCGGCCGAGACCCAGTACCGACCTCCAGCGCCTGACTCCACCCATTGGCGGATGCATTTCGACGGCTCCAAGATGCGCACCGGCTTGGGAGCCGGCGTCGTCCTCACCTCTCCTAAAGGCGACAAGCTCAAATACGCACTGCAAATCCATTTTACCGCCTCCAACAACATCGCCGAGTACGAGGCGCTCATTCACGGGCTCCGGCTTGCCAAAGAACTTGGCATCCGCCGGATCTTTTGTTATGGCGACTCGGACTTAGTGGTCCAGCAGTCATCTGGCGACTGGGACGCGAAAGATGCAAACATGGCGAGTTACCGTTTCCTCGTGCAGCAACTCAACGGGTATTTCGAAGGGTGCGAGTTCCTCCATGTGCCAAGAAACGACAACGACCAAGCAGACACCTTGGCACGAATCGGCTCTACCCGCCAAGCAATACCATCCGGCGTCACCCTTCAACGCCTCCTCAAGCCGTCTGTCAAGCCTTCACCAGAATCAGACTCCATTTTTGTGCCGGTTCCTCCCGAAGACGTCAGATCCGACTCCAGAGCCCCGGCAGTCGGTACGGGGATTTTGGCAGATAGCTCCAAAGCCGCCACAGTCGAGCCTGGCCTGGGGACTGCGGCGGCGGACTCGAAGATTCCAGAACTCGACCCAAGGGCCGCGCCAGCCGGCCTGTGGACTTCATTAACCTAGCAAGCGGTTGTTGACTCCAACCCGCCGCCTCCCAGCCCAACCACCCTCGTCCAAGTCGTAGTTCTGGCAGTCGAAGAAAGAGCACACCCTCATGGGCCCAGCCCATCCTCAAATTCCTTGTGAGCAAAGAGTTGCCAACTGATGAGACCTCAGCTCGGCAAGTACAACGCCGGGCGGCAGCCTACACCATAATCAACAGAGAGCTGGTCAGGCGCAGCGTCACTGGTGTCTACCAGCGCTGCGTAGAGCCAGAGCAAGGCCAAGCAATTCTCAAAGACATCCATCAAGGCGAGTGCGGCCACCATGCGGCTTCAAGAGCGCTCGTCGCAAAAGCCTTTCGACACGGTTTCTTCTGGCCGACTACCTTAGAAGAAGCCAAGGAATTGGTCCAAAAACGCAAAGGGTGCCAGAA
This sequence comes from Triticum dicoccoides, assembly GCF_002162155.2. Classification (NCBI taxonomy): domain Eukaryota; kingdom Viridiplantae; phylum Streptophyta; class Magnoliopsida; order Poales; family Poaceae; genus Triticum; species Triticum dicoccoides. The sequence continues at coordinate 216,485,157 of NC_041384.1, forward strand.
GTTCAGCTCCAAGCCGCACCAGCCGGCTTCTGCACTCAAGACCATCCCCATTGCCTGGCCTTTCGCAGTTTGGGGTCTAGACATGGTGGGACCATTCAAGACAGCACGAGGTGGCCTAACTCACCTACTCGTTGCAGTAGACAAGTTCACCAAGTGGATAGAAGCAAAGCCAATCAAGAAGCTGAACGGTCCGACTGCCGTAACTTTCATCTCTGATATCACAATTCGGTACGGCATACCACACAACATCATCACCGACAACGGCACAAATTTTGCCAAAGGCACCTTGGCCCGTTTTTGCGCAACACAGGGCATCCGACTGGACCTAGCGTCCGTCGCCCACCCACAGTCAAACGGCCAGGTAGAGCGAGCAAACGGCCTCATCCTGTCCGGCATCAAACCCCGGCTGATCGAGCCTCTGGAGCGCTCGGCTGGCTGCTGGCTCGACGAGCTACCAGCCGTCCTCTGGAGTCTGCGCACGACTCCAAACAAGTCAACCGGCTTCACGCCTTTCTTCCTCGTCTACGGTGCTGAAGCCGTCATCCCAACGGACATAGAGTTCGACTCCCCATGAGTGACCATGTACACCGAGGAGGAAGCAGAAGAAGCACGACAAGACGGCGTCGATCTGCTGGAAGAGGGCCGGCTGTTGGCACTGAGCCGGTCCAGCATCTACCAGCAGAGCCTGCGCCGATACCACAACAGGAAGGTCAAGCCAAGATCTTTCCAAGAAGGCGACCTTGTGCTCTGGCTAATCCAGTAAACAGCCGACCAGCACAGGTTGTCGGCGCCTTGGGAAGGCCCTTTCATCATCAGCAAAGTACTGGGCAACGACTCCTACTACCTGATTGACGCTCAGAAGCCCCGAGCATGCAAGAGGGACGACTCCGGCAAGGAGACAGAGCAGCCATGGAATGCAAATCTCCTCTGAAGATTTTACAGTTGATGCAGTATGTACCATGCTACCTTTTGTATTAAAGTACCAAGACTTCGGGCCCCCCGAGATGAGCTCGGGGAACTGCCCTCTTTTGTCTGTATGATAAAAATTATGCCTACAAGTATGTTACTCTTTGTTATGCCGTTTGGCACCGGGCTCGACAAGTCGGCCCGGGGACTTGCCACCTTGCACTATGAAATGCTTCCTGCAGTCAGACAAGTAGTGTGTAAACGCCTAAACCGTCTCATGTCAGAAGCCGCAGCTTGCAGAGCGACTGTACGGTGGGCAGAAGTAAGGTAGAACGGGCATTCGCATGAAAAAGGGCTAAGGACTCAAAGCATAAAGCATAGTTCAAGACGACTCCCAGCCTTTTTTCGCAAACCGACTCTCGAATAGTCGGATTGCCGCCTTCTATTCAACTTGCTCAAAAACTCTTAAAAACGGCTAAGTACTTGCCTTCCCAAAGTAGCCAAGCATTTGATCCAGCGGCAGTCCGCAGAGCGGCTGTCCGATTGGCAAGGCAGGCAACTAAGAGAAAGCGGCAAAGGAAAAAAGCCAAAAGAGCAATGAGCAAGAAAAGATAGAACTCGGATAAATATATATTTACATAGCATAGGCCCTTGGCCGAATCTTCGAGCAGAAGTTCAAAATACACCCCGCGGGTGGAATTGTGCGAATTAACAAGTTCTTCAAAGACTACTGAAGCAGATAAAATAAAGGTAAAGCGGCAGCTTAGGAAGCAGCAGACAGATTCGGAGGGTCGGAGGAGGCAGTAGCCTCAGGCGTCGGGGCGGCCGGTTGGCTAGTCTCGGCTTGATCGCCTCCGGCGGCAGTCGGGTCGGTCGCATGCGGCTCGTTGCTCGAGGCGCGGTCGAGCTGAGGCTGGCTGTCTGCTCTGTCTTCTGGTGCCTCCATCTCGCCTCCGTCCTCCGCCTCGCCTTCCTCCTCGACGCTGGAGCCAATCACCTCCGCCGAGTCCTCGCCGTAGTCTGGGTTCATCCCAAACCACTCCGGCGGTACCTCCTTGCCGTCTTCAGACCGCTCAGGGACAAAGATGCTGGTGTTGGTGTACTCGGCGATCGCCGTGGCACGCTTGACGAGGGCGTCTTCCGCAGCTGCCAGCTCCGGCTGGGCCTCCGACCGAAGTGTGGCCAGCTGGTCTAGATCCAGCCCCGGATACCACGCCTTGACGAACTCCAAGGCCCGACGCACTCCAGCTCGGGCCGAAGAACCCTTCCAGGCCTCAAGACGACCAGCCGCGACCTCTAGCTAGTCGGCCGTCAGGCTGGGGGTGCACGGAGCTTGCATGTCCGGCCACAGGGCGGCAATCGCCTGGGCACCGACACGCTGAAGCCGGCGCAACATCCGGTGAGTCGGCCGAAGGCGAGCCTCGATGCTCAGGATGTGCTCGTCAAGGGTTCAGGGGGCGTCGGCGGCGATCTCTGCGCCCTCCGCCCTCCGACCTTCACGATCAGCCTCGATGGCTTGGATGGCGGCCTGCGAGTGCCCAGGAAAGAAGTCTGCCAAGATGGAAGAAACGAAGAAGCAAGTCAAAAACCAGGAGTCGGCATGACTTATAATCGGAAGCTCGAAGAAAGAAAGTAAAAAAAATCACCATCAACGATGTCTTCAATCTCATGGAAGCCGGACGCCAGCATCGCCTCCTTGTCAGACCAGGAGGAGCGCTCGCTCGCGAACTCGGCCAGGAGGGTGGTCTCTGTCTCTTCCGCCTCCCTCTATGTCTTCACAAGCAACCCCTTCTGTTCTGCCAATTGAGTGGCCAGCAGATCGCGCTCCGTGGCGAGCTTGCTACACTCCTCCCCTTTTGCGCGCAATGCGGAGTTGGCTTCACTCAGCTGCTGTTGAAGAGCAGCGTTGGCTCCTGAAAAGAAGGAAGAAAGAAGGCATTAAGTCATCAATAAAGAAGATCGCCAGGGAGATCCGGCCCGACTGCATAGTAGTCGGCCCGAATCTCGGGGACTACAGCCCGCGGGTGTGTCAGCGCGCCCCTGCAGAGAAGAAAAAGGACTTACTCTGGCTCTCCGACAAATCGGCGGTCCGCTTGCCCAGCTCTTCAATGTTACGGTTAAAGGCAGTGACGCAGAGGTTGTGGTAATCCTGTGTCAAGCGTTTCAGACAAAAAGTCAATACCCAGATTTCATCAATTGGAGTTCCGGGCCGCCTGCTCAGCAGCCATCCCGAAACTCGGGGACTACACCCAGTGGATGTGTTGGCGCGCCCCCACAGAGAGGAACAAGGAAACAAGGACCAAAGGAAAAAACATACCCGGACGGCTTCCCGCGACGCCAGGTATGCCTTGGTGCAATTCTGGAGAGCGTCGTCCTCAGCACGAAGCTTCACCTGGACGTCCAGAAGCGCCTGGTTCAGCGGCCCTGTGCCGCCTCCTCGCACCCACCCAATGGGCGCGGCGCTCGTCGCTTCGGCGTCTGGGATCGCCGAGCTGGCAGTGCCGGCCTCCAGGGGGCGGGGTGCCGAAGTCGCCTTCTCCAGACGGCGGCGCGTCGGCGAGCCGACTTGGAGGAGTAACCTCGCCACGGCCTCATCTTCGGTCGGCGGCACTGGAGGGTCCGCTGGCTGCTTGCCTTGCGCACTCTCAGATGGCGGCGGAGGCGGCGGCAGAACGATCACATCCGGCGTAGACGGGTCGCCGCCTTCCCTCTCCACGACGGGTTCTCGCCACTGGCTTCCCCAGACTGCCCCGTGAACTTCGGAGGCGGCGGCGCAGAGTTTAGCGGGGTGACGAACACCGCCGATTGGCGTGCGGCCTCCTCAGCTTGCCGTTTCGTCGCGGCGGCGGCTTCGGCCTCCGCCAGTTTTTTCTTGGTGGAGGCCTCCGCCCTATCGGCCTCCGCCTTCTCCAGGCGAACGGCCTCTTCTTCATTGCGCTTCTCCTGCGCATTCCGCTCTGTCGCCTCCCGAAGGTCAGCAGTGGGGTCAATCCGCTGAGTGGTGGCGGACGTGTCTGCTGACCCCATGACGGAGGCGGCGGTGACCCTCTCAAGAGTGAGGGGAGCCCTGAAGAAAGGGAAGCAAGCAAAAGACTCAGGCAAAGCCACAAAGAAAGAATAAAAGCATTGAGACAGAATACTCACGCGGAGACCAATGGCGGCTTATTCACTTCCTTACGGAAGCGGATGGCCTTCGCAGCCGGCTCGTCCTGCCGGGTCGCCGCAGCCAAACCCTTGGGATTCTTCGGCCGACTGCCGAACAAGGTCGACACGACCCTGTGCTTCTTCCCGCCGCCTGGAGCACCCGGCGCGGCAGAAGAGCCCGTGCCTGGCTGGCTAGCTCGTGGCCGATGGCAGGGGCGACTTCTCCCTCGGCATCGTCATCAGGCCAGTCGGCGAAAGTGGCCGAAGGCCTGAAGTCACCTGCTGCTCCTCCTCCTCCCTTGGTGTCGTCCTCCAGAGCCACCACCCCCAGATCGGGGTCGTCGACGTCGCTCTCCGCCCGGTCGGCGAGGAACTCACGGGCTGGCCCCGAGGTGCCGATTGGCGGGTGGAGGAGGGGATTCTGACCAAAGCCGACTGGTCAAAACAAACTCGGCAAGAAAGAGGACAATCCAAAGAAAGAAAGGAAAGGTAACTCACCACGGGCGGGGGGTTGGCGCGCGAGTACGGCTCCTTGCCGAACCGCCAATCCTCCAGGAGCTTGCTGTCTGAGAGGTAGTTCACCATGAAGGCCACCTTCTCGTGAGGCATGTCCTTGGTGCACATCCGACTCGGGTCGCGGTGCCCGCTCATTTGGCATATCATATGGGGGCGGCCTTGGAGCGGGAGAACTCGGCGCACCACGAAGGCGGCAAGCAGGTCTGGACCAGTCAAGCCCTCCGACTGCGTCAGCACTCGGAGTCGCGCGATGGCGCCGGCTCCCGCAGGCGTCAGCGACTTGGCCCGGTACGACCAGTTGGGCAGTCTCCCAGCCGGCGGGCTGGCTTCGAAAGCCGGCAGGTTGACCCAGTCGCCCCTCGTGGAGACGCTCCTGATGTAGAAGTACGATCTCCGCCACATCTTCACCGACTTTATCAGCGAGATGGAGGGGAAGGGGTTGTCGGCCCCTGACCTTCGCACGACGATGAAAGTGCCACATTGAGCCGGCACGCCTGCAGCCTGGGTGCCGAGCTTGGAGAAGAAGAACTCCCCCAGAGCTCGAGGGTGGGGAGGACTCCGAGGAAGCCTTCGCACAAGGCCACGAAGGCGGATAGCAGCACCACCGTGTTGGGGGTGAGGTGGTGCGGCTGGAGGCCGTAGAACTCCAGGAAGGAACGGAAGAAACTGCTCGCCGGCAGCCCCAACCCGCGCAAGCAGTGCGAGCGGAAGATGACCCGCTCGCCCTCCCGCGGCGCGGGGGAAATCTCCCCCTTCGGCGCAAGACGCACCCGCACGTGATCCTCGCTGGGGAGCCGACGAGTCCGGCTGAGGAACTCAATGTGGTCGTCGTGAACTTCAGAGCCGTCCCAAGTGCCGGAGCGCACCGGGGGAGGCGCAGCAGCGGAGGAAGAACTCATTGCGAGCTGACCGCCGCGGCGTTCGTCGGAGCTTGGGCGCGCGGCGGAACAAAGAAGAAGAAGAAGGAGAGCGAGGAGCAGTTAGAAGGAGGAGAGCGAGGAGTGGTGGGAAGGAGGAGCGCGCGTGCCCCCCTCTTTCCCCTACTTATAGCCTCGTGGGTTGCGAAGCCGAGGGGGCGGTCGTGGGATTTACTGCGCCCACGGCCCCACGACCCCCACGTTCCACGACAAAGTTACTGCGCGCAGTAACTCCACGGGAATCCCAACCGTCCACCGGGGCCGCGGCGCATCCGCTCGGGAGCCGAGGCACGGTAGTGGCGGGCCCCGCCTATGGGCCTGTCCCGTCGCACACGTAGGCTGGCAGAATGGCCCAACCACGTGTCATCGCATGACAGGCCTAGAACGGGCGGCGGCCCGGAGGCTTAGAAAGCACGCTACTTGGATCCCGCCGCGACATTCGAAATCTTGTGCGAGTCAGAGTTGGGCGAGTCCGAATCCTTCTAGCCGGCCCGGCGGAAGTCAACCAAGAGCCATGTGTTGAGCACCCGGAAAGAGAAACTGCTGAGGCTTCTCGGCTGATCATCCGCGACGCCTCACGAGCTCCGGGGACTACTGTCGGAGTAATGGGCCACGGGTAGGCCAACCCGAGGCCTAGAACCTTTCAAGACATCGGGGCAGGCTGCGCCCCTCAAGACCCCAAGACGAAGAGCCGCCTTCTAAGGAGCCAACGGCAAGACGGCCGACTGACCACTCACGGCCAAGCCCCAGGGACGACTGCAGGGATAAGCCGACTCCTGACTGGCGACTTCCAGAGAAGCCGGCTTTTGGGAGTCGGCCTGCGACTCCAACAAACCCCATGACCTCATCAAAAGGGACGGGGCATGGGAGTGGCTACAGTGAAGCCCACTCCCGCCCCTTACCAAGGGCAGGCATGGCCACAACACGCCGTACCCCGGAAGATCTCCGTGCGGCATGGCACTGTTGCCATACCGGCCCTAACATTAGCACCCCCGGATCGAGTCCTGTACCCACGACGGCTTGTCTGTACGTCCCAAAGGCAGCGGGTCCCACCAGTCAATGAGACCCCAGGGGACGGCAAAGAGGACCACCAGTTGGACCCATCGGGAGTCGGGCGAGCCCTCCCCCTGGGCCCACGCGCCATTAATCAAGATGTGATGGAGAGTGGTAATAGTGATCGCCCGCCAGGCGGCGGGGCTGTCGCCACGACCCCATGATCAAGCCCGCGTCATCAGAAGCACAGCTACAGTAATCAGCAGCCGGCAAGACCCGCCCGCGGCGGATGCGGCCTGTCGGCTCCGTACCAGGCCAGTCGGCGGGGCCCACCAGTCGGCGAGGAAGACGGAGGCCAGAGGCGCTGATGGGTGGGCCCGCATCCAGCCAGATTACCATTGTACCCCCCCCGGGGGGGGGGGGGGGTAGGCCTATATAAACCCCCGGGGCACCCATGCAAAGGGTTGGAACCCATTAGCTCTAGACCAGATCATATAGGAGGGAGAGAGCTAGCCTTGCCCTCTCCTACCTCCAGGAAACAGCTCAAGGAGCAATCGTGTAAACACTTTGCCATAGTGATCATGCGGAGACCCCGCAGAGTAGCAGTAGGGGTATTATCTCCCTAGAGAGCCCTGAAGCTGGGTAAGATTCGCCGGCGTGCATGTCTTCGCCTCATCCCATTTCCAGGCACCGGCGATATTCTACTCGCCCTCACCATGATAAGCCATCCTTTGGCATATGTCGCACCTAACCCCCGACAGAGTTAATCTTCCAGATAAAATAGTGATTGACAGAATTCTCTAGTCACCATCACCAAGTTAGTAGAACTTCGTGATGAACTATAGTATGCAAGGGATGACGAAAACGATTCCCGAGCTTTTCATGATGATGAAATCGATGAAGGTAGAAATCAAGAAAGAGCATCAAGTGTTGATGATTAACAAGACCACTTGTTTCAAGAAAAGGGCAAAGGGAAAGAAAGGGAACTTCATGTAGAATGGCAAGCAAGTTATTACTTCCATGAAGAAGCCCAAAGCTAGACTAAAGCCTGAAACTGAGTGCTTTTACTGCAAAGGAAATGGTCACTGGAAGCGGAAATGCCCTGAATATTTGGTGGATAAGAAGGATGGTAAAGTGAACAAGGGTATATTTGATATACAGGTTATTGATGTGTACCTTACTAGTGTTTATAGTAGCCCCTAGGTATTTGATACTTGTTCAGTTGCTAAAAATTAGTAACTCGAAACAGGAGTTACAGAATAAATAGAGACTAGTTGAGGGTGAAGTGGCGATGTGTGTTGGAAGTGGTTCCAAGATTGAGATGATCATCATCGCACACTCCCTATACTTTCGGGATTAGTGTTAAACCTAAATAAATGTTATTTGGTGTTTGCGTTGAGCATGAATATGATTTGATCATGTTTATTGCAATACGACTGTTCATTTAAAGTCAGAGAATAATTGTTGTTCTGTTTACATGAATAAAACCTTCAATGGTCATACACCGAATGAAAATAGTTTGTTGGATCTCGATTGTAGTGATACACATATTCATAATATTAAAGCCAAAAGATGCAAAGTTAATAATGATAGTGCAACTTATTTTTGGCACTGCCGTTTAGGTCATATTGGAATAAAGCACATGAAGAAACTCCATGCTGATGGGATTTTGGAATCACCTGATGCTTGCGAACAATGCCTTATGGGCAAGATGACTAAAACTCCGTTCTCTGGAACAATGGAGTGAGCAACTGACTTATTGGAAATAATACATACTGATGTATGCAATCCGATGAGTGTTGAGCCTCGCGGCGGGTATCGTTATTTTCTCACCTTCATAGATGATTTGAGCAGATATGGGTATATCTACTTAATGAAACATAAGTCTGAAACATTTGAAATGTTCAAAGAATTTCAGAGTGAAGTGGAAAATCATCGTAACAAGAAAATAAAGTTTCTACGATCTGATCGTGGAGGAAAATATTTGAGTTACGAGTTTGGTCTTCATTTGAAACAATGCAGAATAGTTTCGCAACTCATGTCACCTGGAACACCACTGCGTAATGGTGTGTCTGAACATTGTAACCGTACTTTATTAGATATGGTGCGATCTATGATGTCTCTTACCAATCTATCACTATTGTTTTGGGGCTATACATTAGGGACAGCTGCATTCACGTTAAAAAGGGCACCATCTAAATCTGTTGAGACGACACCGTATGAACTATGCTTTAGCATGAAACCTAAGCTATCGTTTCTTAAAGTTTGGGGTTGCGATTCTTATATGAAAAAGGGTTTCATCCTAATAAGCTCAAACCTAATCAGAGAAATGTGTCTTCATAGGATACCCAAAGGAGACAGTTGGGTACACCTTCTATCACAGATCCGAAGGCAAGACATTCGTTGCTGAGAATGGATCCTTTCTAGAGAAGGAGTTTCTCTCGAAATAAGTGAGTTGGAGGAAAGTAGAATTTGATGAGGTAACTGTACCTGCTCCCTTATTGGAAATTAGTTCATCACATAAATTTGTTCCTGTGACTCCTACACCAATTAGTGAGGAAGCTAATGATGATGATCATGTAACTTTAGATCAAGTTACTATCTAACCTTGTAGATAAACCAGAGTGAGATCCGCACCAGACTGATACGGTAATCCTGTTCTGGAGGTCATGTTACTTGACCATGACGAACCTACGAACTATGAGGAAGCAATGATGAGCCCAGATTCCGCAAAATGGCTTGAGGCCATGAAATCTGAGATGAGATCCATGTATGAGAACAAAGTGTGGACTTTGGTTGACTTGCCCGATGATCGGCAAGCCATAGAAAATAAATGGATCTTCAAGAGGAAGACGGACGCTGATAGTAGTGTTACTATCTACAAAGCTAGACTTGTCAAAAAAGGTTTTGACAAAGTTCAAGGTGTTGACTACAATGAGATTTTCTCACTCGTAGCGATGCTTAAATCTGTCCGAATCAAGTTAGCAAATTGCCACATCTTATGAAATCTGGCAAATGGATGTCAAAACTACATTTCTTAATGGATTTCTTAAAGAAGAGTTGTATATGATGCAACTAGAAGATTTTGTCGACCCTAAAGATGCTAACGAAATGTGCAAGCTCCAGCGTTCCATCTATGGACTGGTGCAAGCATCTCAGAGTTGGAATATACGTTTTGATGAGTTGATCAAAGCATATAGTTTTATACAGACTTGTGGTGAAGCCTGTATTTACAAGAAAGTGAGTGGGAGCACTACAACATTTCTGATAAATATATGTTAATGACATATTGTTGATCGGAAATAATGTAGAATTTTCTGGAATGCATAAAGGAATATTTGAAAGGAGTTTTTTTTCAAAGAAATACCTCGGTGAAGCTGCTTACATATTTGAGCATCAAGATCTATAGAGATAGATCAAGACGCTTGATAAATTTTTGCAATGAGTACATACCTTGACAAGATTTTGAAGTAGTTCAAAATGGAATAGTCAAAGAAAGAGTTCTTGCCTGTGTTACAAGGTGTGAAATTGAGTAAGACTCAAAACCTGACCACAACTGAAAATAGAAAGAGAATGAAAGTCATTCCCTGTGCCTCAGCCATAGGTTCTATAAAGTATGCCATGCTATATACCAGATCTATTGTATACCCTACACTGAGTTTGGCAAGGGAGTACAATAGTGATCTAGGAGTAGATCACTGAACAATGGTCAAAATTATCCTTAGTGGAATAAGGATATGTTTCTCGATTATGGAGGTGACAAAAGGTTCGTCGTAAAGGGTTACATCGATGCAAGTTTTGGCAATGATCCACATGACTCTAAATCTCAATCTGGATACATATTGATAGTGGGAGCAATTAGCTAAAGTAGCTCCATGCAGAGCATTGTAGACATAGAAATTTGCAAAATACATACGGATCTGAATTTGGAAGACCCGTTGACTAAACTTCTCTCACTAGATAACATGATCACACCTTAGTACTCTTTGGGTGTTAATCACATGGCGATGTGAACTAGATTACATACTCTAGTAAACCCTTTGAGTGTTGGTCACATGGCGATTTGAACTATGGGTGTTAATCACATGGTGATGTGAACTATTGGTGTTAAATCACATGGCCATGTGAACTATATTATTGACTCTAGTGCAAGTGGGGGACTGAATGAAATATGCCCTAGAGGCAATAATAAAGTTATTATTTATTTCCTTACTTCATGATAAATGTTTATTATTCATGCTAGAATTGTATTAACCAGAAACATAATACATGTGTGAATACAATGACAAAACAGAGTGTCACTAGTATGCCTCTACTTGACTAGCTCGTTGATCAAAGATGGTTAAGTTTCCTAGCCATAGACATGAGTTGTCATTTGATAAACGGGATCACATCATTAGGAGAATGATGTGATTGACTTGACCCATTCCGTTAGCTTAGCATAGCACTTGATCATTTAGTTTGTTGCTATTGCTTTCTTCATGACTTATACATGTTCCTGTGACTATGAGATTACGCAACCCCCATTTACCGAAGGAACACTTTGTGTGCTACCAAACATCACATCGTAACTGGGTGATTATAAAGGTGCTCTACAGGTGTCTCCAAAGGTACTTGTTGGGTTGGCATATTTCGAGATTAGGATTTGTCACTCTGATTGTCGGAGAGGTATCTCTGGACCCACTCGGTAATACACATCACTTAAGCCTTGCAAGCATTGCAACTAATGAGTTAGTTGTGGGATGATGTGTTACGGAATGAGTAAAGAGACTTGCCGGTAACTAGATTGAACTCGGTATTGAGATACCGATGATCGAATCTCGGGCAAGTAACATACCGATGACAAAGGGAACAAACGTATGTTGTTATGCGGTTTGACCGGTAAAGATCTTTGTAGAATATGTAGGAGCCAATATGAGCATCTAGGTTCCGCTATTGGTTATTGACAGGAGACGTGTCTCAGTCATGTCTACATAGTTCTCGAACCCATAGGGTCCGCACGCTTAAAGTTTGATGACGGTTATATTATGAGTTTATGGTTTTTGATGTACCGAAGGTAGTTCGTAGTCCCGGATGTTATCATGGACATGACGAGGAGTCTTGAAATGTTCAAGACGTAAAGATCGATATATTAGACGACTATATTTGGATACCGGAATGGTTCCGGGTGAGATCGGGATAATACCGAAGCACCGGGAGGTTATCGGAACCCCCCGGGAGGTATATGGGCCTTAATGGGCTTTAGTGGAAAGGAGGGGAAAGGAGCAAGGGAGGGGGTGCGTGCTACCTCTTTTAGCACCATGTTGGTTTTCCCTGAAGAGGAAGGGATGATGCAGCAAAGTAGCGTAAGTATTCCCCTCAGTTTTTGAGAACCAAGGTATCAATCCAGTACGAGGCTACGCGCGAGTCCCTCGTACCTGCACAAAACAAATAAATCCTCGCAGCCAACGCAAATAGGGGTTGTCAATCCCTATAGGGCCACTTACGAGAGTGAGATCTGATAGATATGATAAGATAATATTTTCGGTATTTTTATGATAAAGATGCAAAGTAAGATAAAGCAAAGTAAATAGCAAAGTAAATAACTAAGTAGTAGGAGATTGATATGATAAAGATAGACCCGGGGGCCATAGGTTTCACTAGTGGCTTCTCTCGAGAGCATAAGTATTCTACGGTGGGTGAACAAATTACTGTTGAGCAATTGACAGAATTGAGCATAGTTATGAGAATATCTAGGTATGATCATGTATATAGGCATCACGTCCGAGACAAGTAGACCGACTCCTGCCTGCATCTACTACGATTACTCCACTCATCGACCGCTGTCCAGCATGCATCTAGAGTATTAAGTTGAAAACAGAGTAACGCCTTAAGCAAGATGGCATGATGTAGAGGGATAGCCTCATGCAATATGAAGAAAACCCCATCTTGTTATCCTCGATGGCAAAAATACAATACGTGCCTTGCTGCCCTTACTTTCACCGGGAAAGGACACCGCAAGATTGAACCCAAAGCTAAGCACTTCTCCCATTGCAAGAAAGATCAATCTAGTAGGCCAAACCAAACTGATAATTCGAAGAGACTTGCAAAGATAACCAATCATACATAAAAGAATTCAGAGAAGATTCAAATATTATTCATAGATATACTTGATCATAAACCCACAATTCATCGATCTCAACAAACACACCGCAAAAAGAAGATTACATCGAATAGATCTCCACAAGAGAGGGGGAGAACATTGTATTGAGATCCAAAAATAGAGAAGAAGCCATCTAGCTACTAACTATGGACCCGTAGGCCTGAAGTAAACTACTCACACTTCATCGGAGAGGCTATGGTGTTGATGTAGAAGCCCTCTGTGATCGATGCCCCCTCCGGCGGAGCTCCGGAACAGGCCCCAAGATGGGCTCTCGTGGATACAGAAATTTACGACGGTGGAATTAGGGTTTTGGCTCCTCATCTGATCTTTTGGGGGTACGTGGGTATATATAGGAGGAAGAAGTACGTCGGTGGAGCAACAGGGGGCCCACGAGGGTG
>NC_041384.1:216498487-216520880 GCF_002162155.2 Triticum dicoccoides
TTGAGAAAATCACGTTCCCGAAGGTTTCATTCCGTTTGGACTCCGTTTGATATTCCTTTTCTTTGAAACCCTAAAACAGGCAAAAAACAGCAATTCTGGGCTGGGCCTCCGGTTAATAGGTTAGTCCCAAAAATAATATAAAAGTGGATAATAAAGCCCAATAATGTCCAAAACAGTAGATAATATAGCATGGAGCAATCAAAAATTATAGATACATTGGAGACGTATCAAGCATCCCCAAGCTTAATTCCTACTCGTCCTCGAGTAGGTAAATGATAAAAACTGAATTTTTGATGCGGAGTGCTACTTTGCATAATTTTAATGTAATTCTTCTTAATTGTGGTATGAATATTCAGATCCGAAAGATTCAAGACAAGAGTTTATATTGACATAGAAAATAATAATACTTCAAGCATACTAACAAAGCAAATATGTATTCTCAAAATAACATGGCTAAAGAAAGTTATCCCTACAAAATCATATAGTCTGGCTATGCTCTATCTTCACCACACAAAATATTTAAATCATGCACAACCCTGATGACAAGCCAAGCAATTGTTTCATACTTTTGACATTCTCAAAACTTTTTCAATCTTCACGCAATACATGAGCGTGAGCCATGGATATAGCACTATAGGTGGAATAGAGTGGTAGTTGTGGAGAAGACAAAAAGGGGAAGATAGTCTCACATCAACTAGGCATATCAATGGGCTATGGAGATGCCCATCAATAGATATCAATGTGAGTGAGTAGGGATTGCCATGCAACGGATGCACTAGAGCTATAACTATATGAAAGCTCAAAAAGAAACTAAGTGGGTGTGCATCCAACTTGCTTGCTCATGAAGACCTAGGGCAATTTGAGGAAGCCCATCATTGGAATATACAAGCCAAGTTCTATAATGAAAAATTCCCACTAGTATATGAAAGTTATAACATGAGAGACTCTCTACTATGAAGATCATGGTGCTACTTTGAAGCACAAGTGTGGTAAAAGGGTAGTAACATTGTCCCTTCTCTCTTTTTCTCTCATTTTTTCTTTTTTTTCTTTTTTTATTTGGGCCTTTTCTCTTTTTATGGCCTCTTTTCTTTCTCTCTCTTTTTTTTTAATTTTTCGTCCGGAGTCTCATCCCGACTTGTGGGGGAATCATGGTCTCCATCATCCTTTCCTCACTGGGACAATGCTCTAATAATGATGATCATCACACTTTTATTTTTCTTACAACTCAACAATTACAACTCGATATTTAGAACAAAATATGACTCTATATCAATGCCTCCGGCGGTGTGCCAGGATATGCAATGATTCATGAGTGACATGTATGGAAGAATTATGAACGGTGGCTTTGCCACAAATACTATGTCAACTACATCATCATGCTAAGCAATATGACAATGATGGAGTGTGTTATGAACGGAACGGTGGAAAGTTGCATGGCAATATATCTCGGAATGGCTATGGAAATTCCATAATAGGTAGGTATGGTGGCTGTTTTGAGGAAGGTATATGGTGGGTGTATGATACCGGCGAAAGGTGCGCGGTATTAGAGAGGCTAGCAAAGGTGGAAGGGTGAGAGTGCGTATAATCCATGGACTCAACATTAGTCATAAAGAACTCATATACTTATTGCAAAAATCTACCAGTTATCGAAGCAAAGTATTACGCGCATGCTCCTAGGGGGATAGATTGGTAGTAAAAGACCATCACTTGTCCCCGACCGCCACTCATAAGGAAGATAATCAATAAATAAATCATGCTCCGACTTCATCACATAACGGTTCACCATACGTGCATGCTATGGGAATCACAAGCTTCAACACAAGTATTTCTCAAATTCACAACTACTCAACTAGCATGACTTTAATATCACCATCTCCATGTCTCAAAACAATCGTCAAGCATCAAACTTATCATAGTATTCAACACACTCATAAGAGAATTTTTATTATTAATCTTCCATACCAAGCATATTAGGGTTTTAAGCAAATTAACATGCTATTAAAACTCTCAAAATAATCTAAGTGAAGCATGAGGGATCAATAGTTTCTATAAAACAAATCCACCACCATGCTCTAAAAGATATAAGTGAAGCACTAGAGAAAAATTATATAACTCAAAAGATATAAGCGAAGCACATAGAGTATTCTAACAAATTACAAATCATGTCTGGATCTCTCAAAAGGTGTGTACAACAAGGATGATTGTGGTAAAATAATAAGCAAAGACTCAAATCATACAAGACGCTCCAAGTAAAACACATAGCATGTGGTAAATAAAAATATAGCTCCAAGTAAAGTTACCGATAGAAGTAGACGAAAGAGGGGATGCCTTCCGGGGCATCCCCAAGCTTTGGATTTTAGGTGTCCCTAGATTATCTTGGGGGTGCCATGGGCATCCCCAAGCTTAGGCTCTTGCCACTCCTTGTTCCATAATCTATCAAATCTTTACCCAAAACTTGAAAACTTCACAACACAAAACATAAATTAGAAAATCTCGTGAGCTCCGTTAGCGAAAGAGAATAAAAGATCACTTCAAGGTACTGTAATGAACTAATTATTTATTTATATGGGTGTTATACCTACTGTATTCAAACTTCTATAGGGTTTATAAACTAATTCACTAGCCATAGATTCATCAAAATAAGCAAACAACACACGAAAACAGAATCTGTCAAAAACAGAACAGTCTGTAGTAATCTGTAGCTAGCGCAAGATCTGGAACCCCAAAAATTCTAAAATAAATTTCTGGAAGTGAGGAATTTATCTATTAATCATCTGAAAAAAGAATTAACTAAATAGAACTTTCCAAATAAAAATGACAGCAGTTCTCGTGAGCGCTAAAGTTTCTATTTTTTACAGCAAGTTCAAAAAGACTTTCCCCAAGTCTTCCCAACGGTTCCACTTGGCACAAACACTAATTAAACACAAAAAACACAACAAATGTCAGGACCCCGATTCCAAGTCACATCGATCTAGCCGGTAACACCTCATATCACTTTGCGGCCACACGCACGGTATCCCATGGGTGTCGCCTTACCATGGCCCGGGACCGTTTGCGCCTTTTGGCTCACGTATATGATAGTGTCGCTAGCATCCATATGACAGAGAACCCGGGCCGACATGGCTAGTCATGAACCCAAAGCGGCACAGACTTATGGAGACAGGCATACATGAATCACATCAAGCATGTCGGTCATCAGCGATTGATTTCGGGCTGTAGCACTGGGCTAACAGGACTCCAGGGAACCCGGGCTGTAGCAGGCTAGGCAGGACTCCGGAAGTCACAGCGTGACATTTCCCCGAAGGGACAGACATAGGAACGAAGTGAAACACATGCCGGCCAGTCAAGTGTCCTGAACAGTAGTGCTAGGCTAGCAGGACTCCGGTGAACCGGGCTGTAGCGGACTACTATGGCTCGAGGAACACTAGACTACATTTCCCCATAAGAAAGGCTGCCAAGGATAAACAACTAGATTGTCGGATCCCACTCATACCAAGCATTTCAATCATACACACAATATGCCCGATATGAGTACATACAACATGGCATCACAACAAAACTCTACAACTCAAGTACTTTATTTAAAGGCTCCAGGGAGCCATACATAACATGTTCATACAGACAGGGGTCACATGACCCGACACTCAAGTCATACAAACATACAAGCACATGCGGAAGCAACTAGTCTGAGTACAGACTCTAGAAAGAAAGAAGGCTTCTCGAAGCCTGTCTATCTACATAGGCCCCTCCATGGCCAGGATCACCACCTGGGTGGCTAGTCACTCGTCGACGTCAAGGTCTACGTAGAACCCATCGGAGGGGGCGGTGTTGTCATCTGAAAACAGAAATTAAGCAAACTTGAGTACAAAGGTACTCTCCTACGGAACTTCACCAGTAAAATAGTTTTTGCACATGAGTCCACTACTCACCAACACAATACTCCACCGGGGATCCTCCCTCGTCATCCTACGAGAGAGCCATCCTCGGTACTCACACTTATCTTGAGTCTTTTATTAGTACCCATTAACTTGTCTATGAACTGTATAGGCAACCAAGTAGTCCTTTACCGCGGGCGCGGCTATTCGAATAGTTTTATACCCTCCAGGGGTGTACTTCTTCATACACGCTTTCACCACTTACCGCCGTTTACACGACATGTACTCGGCAAACTTCAAGCGGAAGCCCAGCGAGGGTGTCGGCCACGGCCTACCTAAACACTTAAGTCTCTAGTCCAGGTTTATCGCCTATCCAGGTTCCATCCGCAGGGAGTCCGGCCGAGGTTTCCACATACGACCCCGAATGATGTGAACAGGGATCCCGAGACACCAAACGGGTGACTCGGTACACCGTGCCACGGTGTATCTACTGCAACATAGCCCACCCCTAGGGTCAGCGCTACGCACGACCACCAACACATAACCTACAAACACCAGAAACTATTTGCAACTCCTGGACAGAGTACTAGGGTGGTTAAGAAGCCGAGAGGGTCAATTAAGGATCCCAATGCATGGTAGTAGCTGAATCTTAAATCACACATACAGATCTCAGTTCTTAGGGACGGCCTCAATGAAACAACCCACCATGTACTCCTACATGGCCTCTCATCGATACCTTTACCAAAACATGTTCAACACATCCCTCACATAACGGCATAAGCATTTCACTCTGGCCCATCACCCAGATGAACTAGACCTGACACAACTCTAAGCATAGCAGGCATAGCAAGGTAGGAATCACATACATGGCTCAATCAACTCCTACACATGCTAGTGGGTTTCATCTAGTTACTGTGGCAATGACAGGTCAGGCAGAGGATAAGGGTTCAACTACCGTAGCACACAGCAGTTTGAATCGCGTTGTCTTAATGCAGTAAACAAGAGCAGAAGCGAGAACATGGGTTTGTATCGGAATGATCAATGGTTGCTTGCCTGATGGAGTGGTAGTGGGATACTGCCCTTCAGTTGGATACTCGTGAATATCCTCGGAGGCAGAACCTACCACGAAGAACACATCAGAACACAATCAACACATGACGATATGCAATAATATGATGCATGCTATGACATGGCAATATGAATGTGTCTTGGCCTAATGCAAGCTATAACAGAAAGGAATGAACTCATTTGAATCAAAGATTCAAATATTAGCTCATGAAACATGGCCTTAATAGTGCATTTCCTTATTCTGCTTAAACAACAAGGTAAACTTGTTTTGTCATGCATGAAACCATTACAGATGGATAGATTGAATTTTTCTGATCATTTTTCATATATAAATCTTTGCATTTGGAGCTATGGTTGATTTTCTATGATTTTTAGAAGTTTTAACTATTTTCTAGAAATTCCTGAATAAAAATAAATACAGAAAATGCATTACTGCATCAGCATTGCGTCATGCTGACCTCAGCAGGTCAAAGGCGCTAGCCCAGGTCAAACCTGATTGGTGGGCCCCTTCTGTCAGCCTCTCAGCTAATTAACAGGATTAGATTAACACTAATTAGCTGTCAGTGGGGCCTGGGCCCACATGTCAGTGATTGATTTAATTAAAATTAATTAAAACTAATCCTAAGTTAGTTAGCAGACCGGCCCCACCTGTCATAGACTCAGGGGGGGTCTACCTGGGCCCACCCAGGAGTCAAACTGGGTCAAACTCGCCGGCGACTCGACGCCGGCGAGGCCCGAGACGGTGGCGCAGCTCGGAAAACGCCCGCAGGGCACGGGCGAGGCCGTTTTTGGGCTCGTTGGAGAGCTCTTGCAGTCGCGCATCTAGTGGTGGTGGAGGTCGGGCCTACGGTGGCCGGAGACGACGACGGCGAGCTCCAAGGCGGCGGCCGGAGTTCGGCCATGTGCGGGGAGTGGGCTGCGGCGTGCAAACACGGAAACTAAAGCGCTAGCGAGGCACTACGTGATGCGGCAAGCACGTTGCATAGCACGGGAGGACCGAATGGTCGCCGGAGCGACACCAGCGACGAGCTCGAGCGGAGACGAGCTTCGGCCATGGTGGAACTATGACCTAGAGGGTGCAAACGCGTGGGAAAGAAGAGGGGAAAGGCGGCGGAGCTCACAGGGAGGTCGATGAGCAGCTCAGTGGGCTCGGGGGCGACCGGAGCGAGGCAAATCGATGAACGGCGTCCGGCGGGTACCGAGGTTGAAGACGATCCGATGGAGGCGATGCAGGGCCTCCGGTGATGCATGGCTCGGTGGGGAGGGCGAGGCCGTCGCGGTGGAGCTTCTGGATAGGTCAGAGAGGCAAGGGGGTGACGGAGAGCGCGACTACGGCAGTGAGACGGCGACAAGCTCGTCGGCCATGGTGCGGGAGAGGGTGAGGAAGACAAGGGGAGAGTGAGCGAGGATGAGAGTGAGCGAGGATGAGAGGTGGCACCCCTAGCCGTCTCCAGGCGTCGGCGGAAGCAGGAGGTGGTCGGCGTGTGGCCGCGGGCGCCGGCCACGCGCTCCGCATCCTTCTGGCGCGAGGAGGACGACGACTGGCAGAGCCAGTAGGCTGGGCCGAGCCAGGTGGCTGGGCCAGCACAGGTAAGGCCCGGGTGGGCTTCCCTCTCTCTCCCTCTCTTTTTATTTGTTTCTGTTTTTCTAATTAACTGCAACTGTTGGGCTTTAAATAAAATACTAAAACGTTTCCAAAAATCCCGAAAATAATTGTGGGCTCTGTTTAGATTATTTCCAACAGCAAACATTTATTTCCAGGATTATTTGAGAATTTAAATTATTTTATAGCATTTAAATGCCCAAATTCAAATACTTATGATTTAATTCAATGACCTTCTGTTGACCTAGAAAATTGTGCACCAATTTTGCTAGAGGTTTTAACCCAAGACAAGGAGGGTGAACTTTTTAGAAGGGCATTTCAGGTTCATTGAAAATAATTTTAGTAAACCCCTAGTTGTTTCCAGGGGGTGTTGGGGGTTTCTGCTTTCCCCATTTCAAATTTAAGAGAAATTTAAACATGATGCACACTCTAATGCTTGAACTAGCTAGGGTGTGACAACTCACCCCCACTCAAAAGAATATCGTCCCGAGATTTAGGATCCTCCGGGAAGAAGGTGGGGTACTCAAGTCGAAGACGATCCTCCCTTTCCCAAGTGGCTTCTTTCTCGGAATGGTGTGACCATTGAACCTTGAGAAACTTGATATTTCTGACGTCGAGTGGTGCGCTCGGCCTGATCAAGGATACGAACGGGATATTCCCGATAGGAGAGGTTATCTTGTAGATCAAGCGTTTCATGGTCCACTCCACGGATAGGATCCGCGAAGCAACGCTTGAGTTGTGAAACGTGGAAGACATTGTGAACTCTGGAAAGATGCGGAGGTAGTTCCAATTGGTAGGCAACTTCTCCTCGTTTGGCAAGAATGCGAAAGGGTCCAATGTAACGAGGGGCCAATTTGCCTTTGATACCGAAACGATGGGTTCCCTTTAACGGAGTAACCCGAAGGTAAGCCTTCTCGTCAACTTCATAAGTCATAGGCTTATGTTTACGATCATATTGACTCTTTTGACGACATTGGGCTGTTTTCAATTTCTCACGAATAACGCGAACCTGCTCTTCTGCTTCCTGAATCATATCCGGGCCAAAGAGTTGTCTTTCCCTGGTTTCTGACCAGTTAAGAGGTGTTCGACATTTTCGTCCATAGAGAACTTCGAAAGGAGCCTTGCCCAAGCTGGCTTGATAACTATTGTTATAAGCAAACTCCACGAATGGAAGGCATTTCTCCCAACTCATTCCGAACGACATGACAGAAGCTCGGAGCATATCTTCCAGAATTTGATTGACTCGCTCTACTTGACCACTTGATTGAGGATGGAAGGCAGTACTAAAAGAGAGACGAGTTCCCATAGAATTTTGGAAACTTTCCCAAAATCGAGAGGTGAAGAGACTCCCACGGTCTGAGTTAATTTCCAATGGAACACCATGAAGAGACACTATTCGGGAGATGTATAAATCGGCTAGCTGGCTAGCGGTGATACTCTCACGAACAGGTAGAAAGTGGGCTACTTTGGAAAGACGGTCGATCACGACGAAGATGGCATTATTCCCTCTCTTGGTCCTGGGAAACCCAGTGATGAAATCCATACTGATTTTATCCCATTTCCATTCGGGAATAGCCAAAGGTTGAAGAGTGCCAGCAGGACGTTGATGCTCTGCTTTAACACGACGACAAACGTTGCAATTAGCAATGTATTGAGCGATTTCTCTCTTCATCCTAGTCCACCAAAACCTCTGGTGTAGGTCTTGATACATTTTAGTACTACCGGGATGAATGGTGAGAGGGGATTCATGAGCTTCCTTAAGGATCAACTGGCGCAGATGTTGTTTCTTGGGAACCACCAAACGGTTCTCGAAGAAGACAGCACCTCGCTCATCCATGGAGAAACATTTAGCAACTCCGCTAGCGATGTTTTCCTTAATCCGGGATATGCCCTTATCATACCGCTGGGCGGTTATGATTTGATCCATAAGGGTAGGTTTCGCCACCAGGGTGGATAGGAATCCTCGACGAACAATGTGAAGGTTAAGCTTACGGAATTCCTCATGGAGAGGTGGTTGACTCTGTTGTAACATCAGGTTGTTACAATAGGATTTACGGCTTAGTGCATCAGCCATGACATTGGCTTTGCCCGGGGTGTAAGTTATTCCTAAGTCGTAATCCGAGATCAATTCAACCCAACGTCTTTGCCTGAGATTCAAGTCTGGTTGGGTGAAGATATATTTCAAACTTTGGTGATCGGTGAAGATCTCGCAACGATTACCGAGGAGGTAATGTCGCCAGGTTTTAAGTGCATGGACTACAGCTGCAAGCTCTAGATCATGTGTGGGATAATTTTCCTCATGTGGGTGTAATTGCCGTGAAGCATAGGCAATTACCTGACGATCCTGCATGAGTATGCAACCTAGTCCTTGTTGCGAGGTGTCGCAATAGATAATAAAGTCCTTGGAGAAATCTGGTGGTACCAGTACGGGAGCAGATGTCAGGCGTCTTTCCAATTCCTGAAAGCTGAACTCGCACTGTGGAGTCCACTCAAACTTTTTATCTTTCTTGAGGAGTTCAGTTAGAGGTTTAGCAACCTTGGAGAAATTCTCGACGAAGCGGCAGCAATAGCTTGCTAAGCCAAGGAAACTCTGAACTTGCTTGACCGTCTCAGGTGGAGTCCAATCAAGGACGGCTTGAACTCGCTCGGGATTGAAAGCAATACCCTTGCCAGAGATTACATGGCCTAGATAGGTCACTTCTGGCAACCAAAATTCACACTTGGAGAATTTGGCATAAAGGCGATGCTCTCGAAGTTTCATCAATACCAGCCTTAGATGTTCGGCATGTTCCTCTTCATTCTTGGAGTAGATGAGTATGTCATCGAGGTATACCACGACGAATTTATCCAAGTACTCCATGAAAACCGAGTTCATTAACCGAGAGAAGGTAGCTGGGGCATTGGTTAAACCGAAGGACATGACGGTGTACTCGTATTGGCCATAACGAGCAACAAAGGCCGTTTTGGGAATGTCCCCGTTTCTGATTTTGATTTGATGGTAGCCCAACCTCAAATCCATCTTGGAGAAGACTGAGGATCCAGCGAGCTGATCATACAGATTGTTAATCCTAGGAAGCGGGTATTTGTTCTTGATGGTGACCAGGTTGACAGGGCGGTAGTCCACAACCATTCGATCCGTTCCATCCTTCTTCTTGACGAAGAGGACGGGGCAAGCCCAAGGAGAGGAACTAGGACGGATGAAACCCTTTTTCAAGGACTCATCGAGTTGGTTCTTAAGCTCAGCTAGTTCTAAGGGTGCCATCTTGTAGGGTCTTCTAGAAATTGGCACGGTTCCTGGAACAAGGTCTATCACAAACTCGACATCCCTGTCAGGTGGAACACCTGGCAGTTCTTCTAGAAAGACATGCGGAAAGTCTCGGACTATCGGAACATCCTCAAGGTCTGGAAGGGGTTGTCATTTAGGGAGTAAAGCTGGCGCTTGGCAACTCGAGTTAAGACATTGACTGTCTTGCCCGATGGGTGAGTAAGCTGAACGGTTCTAGTGGCACAATCAATCTTAGCGTAATGAGCTGACATCCAGTCCATACCCAAGATGATGTTTATATCCGTGGACTTGAGAGCTATCAAGGATGCAAGGAAGACAAGTCTATCGACAAGAATTTCGTTCCCATGACTTACTCTAGAAGTTTGCCATTTGGAACCCGGAGTTTGAATTACCATGGAAGTGGGCATGTCACAGAATGTCGTGTTATGCCATCGAGCATAGCTCTCGGATATGAATGAATGAGATGCTCCAGTATCGAAAAGAACAGATGCCGGATGGCAGTTAACAAGGAGCATACCAAGGACGACGTTGGGATCCTCATGAGCCTCCTCGGCTGAAACATAGTTGACATGGCCACGTGCAGTGGTGGCCGGCTTGGCGTAGAATGTTTTTCCCGCGGGCTTACCACGGCCAACGGACTTTCCAATTTGATTGGGGTTGTTGTTCTGGGGACACTCTCGGCTATAGTGACCCGGCTCTCCACACTTAAAGCATGTCACCACATTGGGGCGTGGAGCAGCATTAGCAGCGGGGCCACCATAGGGCTTGGGCGGTGCAAATTGCTGGTTGGGACGAGGCGCCTCAAAGGATGGCCTCAGGATGAACCTGGGTGGCAGTGCCGTGCTTGGGATCCACACCCGGCGCTTCTTAGCTCCAGAGCCGGATGAAGAGCCAAAGTCACGGGAGTGCTTTCATGAAGCGTCATAATCAGTCTGGCCTGTCTCAGCACTGATGGATTTATTGACCAACTTCTGAAAGGAGGTGCACTCGTGCAGACGAAGATCGCGGCGAAGCTCAGGGCTAAGTCCCTTGCGGAACCTTGCTTGCTTCTTAGCGTCAGTAGATACCTCTTCGGGAGCATAGCGTGTCAGATTTCCAAATTCACGACTATAAGCATCCACAGTCAGTCTTCCTTGGGTGAAGTTGCAGAACTCCTCCCTCTTGCGATCCATGAGACCTTCCGAAATGTGATGCTCGCGGAAAACCTCACTGAACTCAGCCCAAGTAGTAACTTGGCCGACCGGGCGCATAGCTTCGAAGTTTTCCCACCAAAGGCTAGCAGGGCCTTCGAGGTGATAGGCAGCATAGGTAACCTTGTCGGCTTCGGCTACGTTGGCAGAACGTAGCTTGTGAGTGATGCTGCGAAGCCAGTCATCCGCGTCAAGGGGTTCGACGGAATGGTTAAACTTTGGTGGGTACAGCTTGATAAAGTCATTGATTGACACCAAGTCATTTCGTGGGTGGCATGCAGTGTTCTGCTCAATCCGCTCTAGCAGGCGGTTACTCACGCTTGTTTCTTTCCGCCTCCAGCATTACTTCGGCCAGAGAAGGCGGGTGAGGCAGATTTTCACCTCTAGCTGCACTGGCTTCCCCCTACTCCGAGGCAGCAGGGTTGCTGCGGGTGTTGACCATCCTAGGAGAAAACAAGACAATGGTTTAGATAAAGATGGCTCAAACTTAGCAAGGAGCGCAGAATGTAATGGATAACACGGAATGCAGAGATGTTCATCCGTATGTCAAGGTAATATAAAACTGCCATATATATACCAACGGTCATACACATCATACATAGTTTAGTGCAAGCCCAGCCTACAGTACAACTATGATGAAAGACGTTACATCTCATTGGAGGCATTCCAAGCTCCTATACAGTATTTGTCTACACCTCTGGATTTGATTACACACAAAGTCATATTCCACAAGTCTCGCAGGACAGTGGAGATACAACTACTACAATACTAGTGGTACTACTACTAACTCAGACAGCTCCATAGTAGTCCTCATAGAAGTCACCTCCATAGCCTGGAAGTTCAACGTGATCATCTTGGAACAGACGGTCCTGAGGAGCCTGTGGACCATAGGGGCTAGGATGAGGTCTTGGACCAACAAACGGTGGCCTGCGGGGACCACGGGGTGGGGTGATGCCTCCCACATCACGCCAATCCACCATGTCTGGCAGAGCTGATCTCACGGGATACAGATCCCTTGTATCCATACATCCAGCTTGCATCGTAGGTGCAAACCGAGTCAATGTGGCCCAATGATCAGCACGGGTATTGAAAAGCTCCAGCCTTAAGGCCCGATTCTCTCGGTCCTTATCTTCGAGCATCTCGGCAGTGGTACGAGTTAATGAGTCCTCCTGAGTGGAGTCAACATAGATAGCCTGAAGATACCCTTGCGCTCCCGGAAGTGAAGCTGGCATGTAACGGAAGTCGGTGTTCCGAAGCAGGCCAGTCCGGACTCGCAAGATGGTCATCATGGAATAGGCAGCATCCTGCACAGCCATCTCAACAGTAACCCCGAGTCCATAGGAACAGTGAAGGGCCTCGGTAGATCCAGGATAAGAAGGAAATATCCTGACGGTGCAGAGATGTTGGCTTTGATTAAAGTCGCGGAACTGCTCTTCGATGGTGTATTCGGGATACCAACGGTAGCCCGTCTCGATCATTACCCGGACTAACATAGCAGTATGACCAGGCACGTCGAGGCACCGGGTCAGGCGAACCACTTGGTTTTGAACACGGTTGGCCATCTGAAAGCACAACCACAATGCAAAGACATCAGAATTTCTAGGAAAAATTGGACAACATAACAGCTGTAAATGCTCAGAAAAAGATTTGAGACATCCACAACAGTTCGCAATACCACTCAACAACATCATATCAAGATTCTGATCCAATTAGCAACATACTAAAATAGTAGAAACTGAACTGGGGCTTGTAGCATCAATCCTATAAGATACTACGGATTAGTAACACGTGAACCTGATAGAAGGAGAGAGCCTAGTCCTTAACCCATGTTGAATGAGAAGAGAATGACTCAGATCAGAGGCATAGGGTAAAGGAGTAAACGAGCCTTACATTCCCTCCCACAATCAATTCCCCTACATATAACTAAAGCATTTCTAGACTCGACATCGACCAGTTTGGCTCAACGAAGCTACAGGTAGTCCAGCTCTGATGCCAACGCTGTCAGGACCCCGATTCCAAGTCACATCGATCTAGCCGGTAACACCTCATATCACTTTGCGGCCTCACGCACGGTATCCCATGGGTGTCGCCTTACCATGGCCCGGGACCGTTTGCGCCTTTTGGCTCACGTATATGATAGTGTCGCTAGCATCCATATGACAGAGAACCCGGGCCGACATGGCTAGTCATGAACCCAAAGCGGCACAGACTTATGGAGACAGGCATACATGAATCACATCGAGCATGTCGGTCATCAGCGATTGATTCCGGGCTGTAGCACTGGGCTAACAGGACTCCGGGGAACCCGGGCTGTAGTAGGCTAGGCAGGACTCCGGAAGTCACAGCGTGACATTTTCCCTGAAGGGACAGACATAGGAACGAAGTGAAACACATGCCGGCCAGTCAAGTGTCCTGAACAGTAGTGCTAGGCTAGTAGGACTCCGGTGAACCGGGCTGTAGCGGACTACTATGGCTCGAGGAACACTAGACTACATTTCCCCATAAGAAAGGCTGCCAAGGATAAACAACTAGATTGTCGGATCCCACTCATACCAAGCATTTCAATCATACACACAATATGCCCGATATGAGTACATACAACATGGCATCACAACAAAACTCTACAACTCAAGTACTTTATTTAAAGGCTCCAGGGAGCCATACATAACATGTTCATACAGATAGGGGTCACATGACCCGACACTCAAGTCATACAAACATACAAGCACATGCGGAAGCAACTAGTCTGAGTACAGACTCTAGAAAGAAAGAAGGCTTCTCAAAGCCTGTCTATCTACATAGGGACCTCCATGGCCAGGATCACCACCTGGGTGGCTAGTCACTCGTCGACGTCAAGGTCTACGTAGAACCCATCGGAGGGGGTGGTGTTGTCGTCTGAAAACAGTAATTAAGCAAACATGAGTACAAAGGTACTCAGAAAGTCTTACATCAGAACCTACTATACATGCTTATTCTCAAGAAGGTGGTGGGGTTAATGCAGAAAGCCAGCTTTGACTCTTGGCTAAGCTATCCTATGGAACTTCACCAGTAAAATAGTTTTCGCACACGAGTCCACTACTCACCAACACAATACTCCACCGGGGATCCTCCCTCGTCATCCTACAAGAGGGCCATCCTCGGTACTCACACTTATCTTGAGTCTTTTATTAGTACCCATTAACTTGTCTATGAACTGTATAGGCAACCAAGTAGTCCTTTACCGCGGACGCGGCTATTCGAATAGTTTTATACCCTGCAGGGGTGTACTTCTTCATACACACTTTCACCACTTACCGCCGTTTACACGACATGTACTCGACAACCTTCAAGCGGAAGCCCAGCGAGGGTGTCGGCCACGGCCTACCTAAACACTTAAGTCTCTAGTCCAGGTTTATCGCCTATCCAGGTTCCATCCGCAGGGAGTCCGGCCGAGGTTTCCACATACGGCCCCGAACAATGTGAACAGGGATCCCGAGACACCAAACGGGTGACTCGGTACACCGTGCCATGGTGTATCTACCGCAACATAGCCCACCCCTAGGGTCAGCGCTACGCACGACCACCAACACATAACCTACAAACACCAGAAACTATTTGCAACTCCTGGACAGAGTACTAGGGTGGTTAAGAAGCCGAGAGGGTCAATTAAGGATCCCAATGCATGGTAGTAGCTGAATCTTAAATCACACATACAGATCTCAGTTCTTAGGGACGGCCTCAATGAAACAACCCACCATGTACTCCTACATGGCCTCTCATCGATACCTTTACCAAAACATGTTCAACACATCCCTCACTTTACCGGCATAAGCATTTCACTCTGGCCCATCACCCAGATGAACCAGACCTGACACAACTCTACGCATAGCAGGCATAGCAAGGTAGGAATCACATACATGGCTCAATCAACTCCTACACATGCTAGTGGGTTTCATCTAGTTACTGTGGCAATGACAGGTCATGCAGAGGATAAGGGTTCAACTACCGTAGCACACAGCAGTTTGAATCGCGTTGTCTTAATGCAGTAAACAAGAGAAGAAGCGAGAACATGGGTTTGTATGGGAATGATCAATGGTTGCTTGCCTGATGGAGTGGTAGTGGTATACTGCCCTTCAGTTGGATACTCATGAATATCCTCGGAGGCAGAACCTACCACAAAGAACACATCGGAACACAATCAACACATGACGATATGCAACAATATGATGCATGCTATGACATGGCAATATGAATGTGTCTTGGCCTAATGCAAGCTATAACAGAAAGGAATGAACTCATTTGAATCAAAGATTCAAATATTAGCTCATTAAACATGGCCTTAATAGTGCATTTCCTTATTCTGCTTAAACAACAAGGTAAACTTGTCTTGTCATGCATGAAACCATTACAGATGGATAGATTGAATTTTTTTGATCATTTTTCATATATAAATCTTTGCATTTGGAGCTATGGTTGATTTTCTATGATTTTTAGAAGTTTTAACTATTTTTTGGAAATTCCTGAATAAAAATAAATACAGAAAATGCATTACTGCGTCAGCATTGCGTCATGCTGACCTCAGCAGGTCAAAGGCGCCAGCCCAGGTCAAACCTGACTGGTGGGCCCCTTCTGTCAGCCTCTCAGCTAATTAACAGGATTAGATTAACACTAATTAGCTGTCAGTGGGGCCTGGGCCCACATGTCAGTGAGTGATTTAATTAAAATTAATTAAAACTAATCCTAAGTTAGTTAGCATACCGGCCCCACCTGTCATAGACTCAGAGGGGGTCTACCTGGGCCCACCCAGGAGTCATGGTTGCTTGCCTGATGGAGTGGTAGTGGGATACTGCCCTTCAGTTGGATACTCGTGAATATCCTCGGAGGCAGAACCTACCACGAAGAACATATCGGAACACAATCAACACATGACGATATGCAACAATATGATGCATGCTATGACATGGCAATATGAATGTGTCTTGGCCTAATGCAAGCTATAACAGAAAGGAATGAATTCATTTGAGTCAAAGATTCAAATATTAGCTCATTAAACATGGCCTTAATAGTGCATTTCCTTATTCTGCTTAAACAGCAAGGTAAACTTGTTTTGTCATGCATGAAACCATTACAGATGGATAGATTGAATTTTTCTGATCATTTTTCATATATAAATCTTTGCATTTGGAGCTATGGTTGATTTTCTATGATTTTAGAAGTTTTAACTATTTTCTAGAAATTCCTGAATAAAAATAAATACAGAAAATGCATTACTGCGTCAGCATTGCGTCATGCTGACCTCAACAGGTCAAAGGCGCCAGCCCAGGTCAAACCTGACTGGTGGGCCCCTTCTGTCAGCCTCTCAGCTAATTAACAGGATTAGATTAACACTAATTAGCTGTCACTGGGGCCTGGGCCCCCATGTTAGTGATTGATTTAATTAAAATTAATTAAGACTAATCCTAAGTTAGTTAGCAGACCGGCCTCACCTGTCATAGACTCAGGGGGGTCTACCTGGGCCCAGCCAGGAGTCAAACTGGGTCAAACTCGCCGGCGACTCGACGCCGGCGAGGCCCGAGACGGTGGCGCAGCTCGGAAAACGCCCGCAGGGCACGGGCAAGGCCGTTCTTGGGCTCGTTGGAGAGCTCTTGCAGTCGCGCATCTAGTGGTGGTGGAGGCCGGGCCTACGGTGGCCGGAGACGACGACGGCGAGCTCCAAGGCGGTGGCCGGAGTTTGGCCATGTGCGGGGAGTGGGCTGCGACATGCAAACACGGAAACTGAAGCGCTAGCGAGGCACTACGCGATGCAGCAAGCACGTTGCATAGCACGTGAGGACCGAATGGTCGCCGGAGCGACGCCGGCGACGAGCTCGAGCAGAGACGAGCTTCGGCCATGGTGGAACTATGGCCTAGAGGGTGCAAACGCGTGGGAAAGAAGAGGGGAAAGGCGGCGGAGCTCACGGGAAGGTCGATGAGCAGCTCAGTGGGCTCGGGGGCGACCGGAGCGAGGCGAATCTATGAACGGCATCTGGCGGGTACCGAGGTTGAAGACGATCCGATGGCAGCGATGCAGGGCCTCCGGCGATGCGTGGCTCGGTGGGGAGGGCGAGGGCGTCGGGGCGGAGCTTCCAGACAGGTCAGAGAGGCGAGGGGGTGACGGAGAGCGCGACTACGGCGGTGATACAGCGACAAGCTCGTCGGCCATGGTGCGGGAGAGGGTGAGGGAGACGAGGGGAGAGTGAGCGAGGATGAGAGGGGGACATGGGGGTCGCATGGCACCCCTAGGCGTCTCCAGGCGTCGGCGGAAGCAGGAGGTGGCCGGCGAGTAGCCGCGGGCGCCGGCCACGCGCTCCGCGTCCTTCTGGCGCGAGGAGGATGACGACTGGCAGAGCCAGTAGGCTGGGCCGAGCCAGGTGGCTGGGCCAGCACAGGTAAGGCCCGGGTGGGCTTCCCTCTCTCTCTCTCTCTCTCTCTCTCTCTTTTTATTTGTTTCTGTTTTTCTAATTAATTGCAACTGTTGGGCTTTAAATAAAATACTAAAACGTTTCCAAAAATCCTGAAAATAATTATGGGCTTTGTTTAGATTATTTCCAACAGCAAACATTTATTTCCAGGATTATTTGAGCATTTAAATTATTTTATAGCATTTAAATGCCCAAATTCAAATACTTATGAGTTAATTCAATGACCTTCTATTGACCTAGAAAATTGTGCACCAATTTTGCCAGAGGTTTTAACCCAAGACAAGGAGGGTGAACTTTTTAGAAGGACATTTCAGGTTCATTGAAAATAATTTTAGTAAACCCTAGTTGTTTCCCGGGGGGGTGTTGGGGGTTTCTGCTTTCCCCATTTCAAATTTAAGAGAAATTTAAACATGATGCACACTCTAATGCTTGAACTAGCTAGGGTGTGACAACAAAAAACAGAGGCTAAATAATTATTTATTACTAAACAGGAGCAAAAAGCAAGAAATAAAAATAGAATTGGGTTGCCTCCCAACAAGCGCTATCGTTTAACACCCCTAGCTAGGCATAACAAGCAAGAATAGATCTAGGTATTGCCATCTTTGGTAGGAAATCCATAAGTGGCTCTCATAATAGATTCATAAGGTAATTTAATCTTCTTTCTAGGAAAGTGTTCCATGCCTTTCCTTAATGGAAATTGGAATCTAATATTTCCTTCCTTCATATCAATAATTGCACCAATCGTTCTAAGGAAAGGTCTACCAAGAATAATAGGACATGAAGGATTGCAATCTATGTCAAGAACGATAAAATCTATGGGAACATAATTCCTATTTGCAACAATAAGAACATCATTAATTCTTCCCATAGATTTCTTAATAGTGGAATCCGCAAGGTGCAAGTTTAGAGAGCAATCATCAAAATCACAGAAACCTAACAAATCACACAAAGTCTTTGGAATCGTGGAAACACTAGAACCCAAATCACATCAAGAATAGCATTCATGATCTTTAATTTTAATTTTAATAGTTGGTTCCCACTCATCATAAAGTTTTCTAGGGATAGAAACTTCCAATTCAAGTTTTTCTTCATAAGATTGCATCAAGGCATCAACGATATGTTTAGTAAACGCTTTATTTTGACTATAAGCATGACGATAATTTAGCACAAATTGCAACAAGGAAATACAATCAATCAAAGAGCAATTTTCATAGTTAAATTCCTTGATATCCATAATAGTGGGTTTAACATCTAGGGTTTTAATTTCTTCAATCCCACTGTTATCAAATTTAGCATCAAGATCAAAAGATTCAGAATTCTTGGAACGCCTTCTAGGTAAAGGTGGATCATATTCAGTCCCATTATTATCAAGATTCATATTGCAAAACAAAGATTTAATAGGGGACACGTCAATAACTTTTAGATCTTCATCATTATTTTCATAGGAACTAGAAGAACACGCTTTTATAAAGGCATCTTTCTTCTTTTGCATGTCACACAAATCAACGAAGCTATTTAGATGGGTTGCGGCATCTTCACTAGGAAGGCCAGAGAACGGATCTTTCATAACAAGATTCAGCAAAGCAGTATTAATTTCACAAGATTCAGCATCGGTAAGAGGAGCAATCAGAGTGCTAATGTAACACCCTCGATGCGACTATAGCTCCCACGTGTCAAGGCACGACTTAGAGACATAATCGCATTGAAGGCATATGTCGCAAGTAAGGTAATCTTTACACATTCCATGTAATATAATAATAAAGGGGAGATAACATAGTTGGCTTACACTCGCCACGTCAATCAAGGTACATAAATAACATTACATCAACCAACACTCATGGCCCGACTACGGTGCCAAAATAAAAGATAACCCAACATGCGACACGGTCCCGATCACCCCCACTGGGCACCACTACTGATCATCAGGAAAGGAAACATAATAACATTGAGAGTCCTCGTCGAACTCCCACTTGAGCTCGAGCGCGTCACCTGGAGCGGAATCATCAGGCCCTGCATCTGGTGTAATAGTAATCTGTGAGCCACAGGGACTCAGCAATCTCGCACCCTCGCGATCAAGACTATTTAAGCTTAAAGGTAAGGCAAGGTATATATAAGTGGAGCTGCAGCAAGCGACTAGCATATATGGTGGCTATCCTGTTCGCAAAAGAGAGCGAGAAGAGGAGGCAAAGCGCGAGCGAGAAACTAGAGCGTAACCTGCGCAAGCATTACTCCAACACCGTGTCCACTTCCCGTACTCCGCCGAGAAGAGGCCATCACGGCAACACACTCAGTTGATTCATTATAATTAAGTTAAGGTTCAAGTTATCTACAACCGGACATTAACAAATTCCCATCTGCACATAACCACGAGCACGACTTTCGATAGTTCAAATCCCTGCAGGGGAGTCCCAACTTAGCCCATGACAAGCTCTCATGGTCAACGAAGGAATAGACCTCCTCCCAAGACGATCCGATCAGACTCGGTATCTCGGTTCTTCAAGACACTTCGACAGGTTAAAACAAGACCAGCAACACCGCCCGAATGTGCCGACAAATCCCGATAGGAGCTGCACATATCTCTTTCTTAGGGCACACTCAGATTGTCTTAGGTACGGGTAGGCCAGCCCAGAGTTGCCCCTGGTGGCCACCGGCAGCTGATAGGTGGACCAACACTCAGAGGAGCACTGGCCCGGGGGGTTTAAATAAGATGACCCTCGGGCTCCGGAAACCCAAGGGAAAAAGAGGCTAGGTGGAAAATGGTAAAACCAAGGTTGGGCATTGCTGGAAAAGCTTTAATCAAGGCGAACTATCAAGGGGTTCCCATTATAATCCAACCACGTAAGGAACGCAAAATCCATGAACATAACACCGATATGACGGAAACTAGGGCGGCAAGAGTGGAACAAAACACTAGGCGAGAGGCCGAGCCTTCCACCCTTTACCAAGTATATAGATGCATTAAGATAACAAGATAATATAATGATATCCCAACAAGTAAATAAATGTTCCAACAAGGAACGGCCTCCAATCTTCACCTGCAACTACCAACGCTATAAGAGGGGCTGAGCAAAGCGGTAACATAGCCAATCAACAGTTTGCTAGGACATGATGGGTTAGAGGTTTGACATGGAAATTTGGGGGGCTTGAAAGAAATTGGTAGGCATCGTAGCATTGGCATAGAAAAAGAGCGAGCAAATCTAGCATAGCAAAGATAGTAGTGATTTCGAGGGTATGATCATCTTGCCTACAAAGTTGTCCGAGTTGACTGGATCCTCGAAAGCAAACTCAACGGGCTCCTCGTTAGCGAACTCGTCTCCGGGCTCTACCCAAAAAAAACAAGCAAACGGAACACAATCAACCACGTGCAAGGATCAACCAATATGAGGCAAGGATGGTATGCTATGCGGGATGCGATGCGGGATGCATATGCAAGAATTGACAAGGGATGCATGAACCTGGCCTCAAGATGGAAATCCAAGTGTGCCACTGGAAAGATGAGATGAAATCGCTTGAAAACGATATAAAGAACGCCGGAATCGGAGTTACGGTTTGGAAATGGCAAGCAATTTAAATATGACACCGGTCTGCGATTTACAGCAAATAGCCATCTAAATGCGAGAAGATGAACATGCTACAGCACCCAAACATGACAACAAAATACATGGCAGGGGTGCACTCAAGATGCTTAACAAAAGTCTAGCACTGAGCTATGGCCAATTCATCCATTAATAGGTTCAAACAAGCATGGCAAAAATGCATATGGCAAACAGATCTCAGACTTAGTGAAATTAACACTTGTCTGGAATCTCAGATCAGGTAGCACTCTTCGGAGCAACAAAACTACATGATACAGGACCTGAACATGGCAAAGTAAAGCATGGCATGGAGCTACTCAAAGAGCTTAACAAAAGTCCCTTAGTGACCTTGAGCCAAAAGGGATCAGAAAATACAACTGCAAGCATGTGAACATGGCAAAAACATAATCAGATCACAGACTTAGTGAAAACTGGAGCATGCTGAAAACAGATATCAAGTAGGCATGTTTACGAGCTCGATGCACTCAGTACGGAGCAAGACATGAAAAGCTAAGCATACATATATCAAGAACACACAAAATGCAAGCTATACATGGCAAGAACAATAGCATAGCGTGCACATATCAACTACAACATCATCGGCAAAATTGCAAACAAGTTGACACTCTGCCCAGATTCACAAAGTAGCAAAAGTAGAGCTCGATTAACTCAAGCTAGGTTGCTCCATAATTGCAAACAAGGACATGGATTGATAGAGCAGTACAAGATTAACAAAACAACCTTACTGATCATCCTCAAAATAAGTCCCTGAAAACAGAATTACCAAGTGCACCACTTTGCAAGCTTGTGCTAGTCACCACACACATAACAAAAATGCTTGGGTTGCACCTCTGGAGAGATGGCAAAACCCTTAACAAAACATATGTAGAGCTCATGGGCATATCATGCACACAATAATCATGGCAAAAAAGACAAATATGCAAATGGAGTAGCAGATCTGACAATTAACTCAAGTAGCCCTCTTCTACCAGCATTTCGGGCATCAAGATGAACTCAAATGAAAATGATGCCATGGAATGAAATAATGTACTCTCTGAGACGAACAATTTGATATGCTATATGCATGAATCGGAGCTACGGATGCAAAGTTACGAGGCTATGAACATGAGCATATGGATTAGGGACTTAGGGAAAAAACGGGGTCAACCCTAATATTCCAGATCTGGATCGGGGCACGCAATCCGAGGTCGGTCGGAGCGAGCTCGCCGGAGCGACGAAGACGGCGGCGGCCGGGGCCTTGGTGTGGAGGAGGAGATGGCCGGGGTGGAGCAGGCGCGGGCTCCGGGCGCGGCGGGGCGACGCGGCCGGTGGTGGCGTCGGGTGGCGCGGGCGAGC
>NC_041384.1:216521582-216528719 GCF_002162155.2 Triticum dicoccoides
GGCGGCGGGGGCGCGCGGGCCGGGGAGGGCCCCGCGTGGGCCTGGCGGGCCGGCGGCGGAGGGTGCGGCGGCGTGACACGTGGCAAGCCGCGGTTGGCTGCGGGCGGCGGCGGCGGACGTGTCCGGCCGGCGCGAGGTGGATTTTTCTAGGGTTTCGGGGAGGAGATCAGAGATTTGGACGGGGGGTCTTTATATAGGCATAGGAGGAGCTAGGAGAGTCCAAATGAGGTGCGGTTTTCAGCCACGCGATCGTGATCGAACGCTCTAGATGATGGAGCAGGTTTAGGTGGGTTTTGGGCAAAATTGGAGGGGTGTTGGGCTGCAACACACACGAGGCCTTTTCGGTCCCTCGGTTAACCGTTGGAGTATCAAACGAAGTCCAAATGATACGAAACTTGATAGGTGGTCTACCGGTTGTAAACCAAGGCCGCTTGGCAAGTCTCGGTCCAATCCGGAAATGTTTAAACCCCACACACAAAAGAAAGCTAGAAATGACCACTGGAGGAGAACGAAGCGCCGGAATGCAAAAAGGACAATGGGGAAAATGCTCGGATGCATGAGATGAACACGTATGCAAATGCAATGCACATGATGACATGATATGAGATGCATGACAATGATAACCACACACGGAGACAAAAACCCGAACCTGAGAAAATAAAATAACTTAACGTCGGAAACGGCAAGAGTTGGAGTACAAATTGGGAAAGTAATATCCGGGGTGTTACAACACTCCACCACTACGAAAGGATCTCGTCCCGAGATCTAGGACTGAAAGAACGCCGGGTACTCAGAACGGAGGTGATTCTCGCGTTCCCAGGTAGCTTCACGGTCGGAATGGTGTGACCACTTTACTTTGAGGAATTTGATTGACTTATTGTGAGTCTTGCATTCACTCTCTTCAAGAATAGAAACGGGGTGCTCACGATAGGAAAGATCTTCTTGGAGATCAATGTCCTCGAAGTTGATGGTGCGGTCAGGAGTCTTGAAGCACTTTCGGAGCTGAGAGACATGGAACACATCATGAACATTTGCAAAGTTTGAAGGAAGCTCGAGTTGATAGG
The DNA here is from genome assembly GCF_002162155.2 of Triticum dicoccoides. Taxonomy (NCBI): domain Eukaryota; kingdom Viridiplantae; phylum Streptophyta; class Magnoliopsida; order Poales; family Poaceae; genus Triticum; species Triticum dicoccoides. The sequence goes on from NC_041384.1 coordinate 216,522,647, forward strand.
CGAGATCGCCTCTCTTGTTGACAATCTTGAAAGGTCCCATGTATCTGGGGGCAAGCTTCCCTTTGATACCGAAGCGACGAGTACCTTTCATAGGAGAGACGCGGAGGTAAACATGATCTCCAATCTCGAAAGCCAAATCACGGTGCTTACTATCATAGTAGCTCTTCTGACGGGATTGGGCTGCTTTGAGGTTATCTCGAATGACTTTGCACATTTCCTCTGCCTCTGTGATTAAGTCATTTCCCAAAAGCTGACGTTCACCGGTTTCAGACCAGTTGAGAGGGGTACGGCACTTCCTGCCATACAAAATATCAAATGGGGCCTTGCCCGAACTTGCTTGAAAACTGTTGTTGTAGGAGAATTCAGCATAAGGAAGACAATCCTCCCACTTCAAGCCGAAGGAGGTCACACAAGCCCTGAGCATATCTTCAAGAATCTGGTTGACACGCTCGACTTGACCGCTAGTTTTAGGATGGAAAGCTGTGCTGAAGCGGATGTTGGTGCCCATGGCCTTCTGAAAAGAATCCCAAAACTTGGAGGTAAAGATGCTGCCACGGTCTGAAGAGATCACTTGAGGAATACCGTGCAGAGAGGCAATCCGAGAGGTATAGAGTTCCGCCAACTGAGCTGCAGTGATTGACTCTTTGATAGGCAGAAAGTGAGCCACTTTGGTGAGTTTGTCGATGACAACGAATATAGCATCATTGCCACGCTTGGACTTTGGAAACCCAGTCACGAAGTCCATTTCAATGTGGTCAAACTTCCATTCTAGAATGGCAAGAGGTTGGAGGAGACCCGCTGGCCTTTGGTGTTCTGCCTTCACTCTTCTGCAGACATCACATTCATTCACGAATTGAGCAATCTCGCGCTTCATTCGAGTCCACCAATAAGCCTGCTTGAGGTCCTGATACATCTTCGTACTCCCAGGGTGGATGGAGAGGAGAGAATTGTGAGCCTCGTTCATGATCACTTTACGGAGGTCACCTTTGGGTACAACAATACGATCCTCGAAGAAGAGAGTATCCCTGTCATCAAGGCGGTAGCACTTGTACTTGGGTTAACTCTTGGCAATCCCAATCTTCACCTTTTCACCATAGCATCAAGAAGCTGGGCTTGGTGAATCTGGTCTTCCAAGGTAGGAGAGACTTGAAGGTTGGCGAGGAAACCTTGAGGAACAACTTGCATATTAAGTTTGCGGAAAGCTTCACAAAGCTCGGGTTGATAAGGCTTGAGAATCAGACTGTTGCAGTAAGCCTTTCTGCTCAATGTGTCAGCAATCACATTGGCCTTGCCTGGAGTATACTCGATACTCGGATTATACTCTTGAATCATTTCGACCCATCGAGTTTGCCTGAGGTTGAGATTAGGCTGAGTGAAGATGTACTTGAGACTCTTGTGATCAGTGAAAATGTTCACTTTTCTTCCCAATAGAAGATGTCTCCAAGTCAAAAGAGCATGCACAACTGCCGCCAACTTGAGATCATGAGTGGGGTAGTTCTTCTCATTGGGCTTCAACTGGCGAGAGGTATAAGCAACAACTTTCTTCTCTTGCATCAGTACTGCGCCAAGACCTTGGAGAGATGCATCACAAAAGACCTCGTACGGTTTGGATTCATCAGGCAGAGTCAGAACTGGAGCAGTGATCAATTTCTCTTTCAAAGTGTTGAAAGCAATGTCACACTCCGGAGACCAAACGTACTTGACGTGCTTCTGGAGAAGATTAGAGAGAGGCTTCGCGATCTTAGAAAAGTTTTCAACGAATCTTCGGCAGTAGCTTACGAGACCGAGGAAGCTATGGAGTTGCTTCACGTTCTGAGGAGGTTCCCAATTCACAATTGCAGACACCTTCTCAGGATTCACCGCAATGCCCTTGACAGAGATGATATGACCACGATAAAGAACCTCATCGAGCCAAAATTTGCACTTGGAGAAGTTGGCGTAGAACTTGTGTTCTCTGAGCTTATCGAGCACCAAACGCAAGTGCTTGGCATGATCTTCCTTGTTCTTTGAGAAAACCAGAATGTTGTCGAGATAGACCAAAACGAAGTCATTGGTGTAGGCATTGAAGATGAAGTTCATCATGCGAGAGAAGTCGGAGGAGCGTTGACGAGGCCAAAAGACATGACAGTGTATTCATATGAACCATAGCTTGTCCTGAAAGCTGTCTTGGGAATATCTTGCTCACGGATTCGAATCTGATGATAACCCATACGGAGATCAAGCTTGGAGAATACTTGGGCACCTTTGAGTTGTTCAAACAGCTCATTGATGTTGGGAAGTGGATATTTGTTCTTGATGGTCTTCTTGTTCAATGGATGGTAATCAACACAAAGCCGGTCCGTTCCATCCTTCTTCTTCACAAAAAGAACACCACAACCCCACGGAGAAGAACTAGGCCGGATGAGACCCATTTTCTCTTGAATATCGAGTTGTTTCTTCAGCTCCTTCAGCTCTTTAGGTCCGAGCTTGTAAGGACGCTTGCACACAGGTTCTGTGCCAGGCTCAAGATCAATGATGAATTCAACTGGCCGGTGCGGAGGCATTCCTGGAAGCTCTTCTGGAAAGACGTCTTGATAGTTGCAAACGACTGGAATTTGCGAGATAGCATTGAGTTCACCCTTCTCATTGAGAGAAAACAGACGGATGGTATTATCTCGAGCGGCAAAGACAATTACATCCTCAGACGAATGAGTCAATTGAATCTGCCTGGCAACACAATCAAGATGTGCCTTGTGCTTAGAAAGCCAATCCATCCCGAGAATAAGATCAATATCCGAGTCACCAAGAACTGTTGGAGAAGCCAGAAACTTGTAGTCTCCCAAAGTGATAGTAACATCCAGAGCAATGGAGTTAGCATGCATGCGCCTACTGGGAGATACAACTGCTAATGGACTAGGCAAAATTTGCATAGCCAAACCATGCTTAGATGAAAACGGTCTTGAGATGAAACAATGCGATGCACCCGTGTCAAAAAGAACTTTTGCAGGAATATCATTAACAGGAAGGTTACCCTTGATGACATCTGACGAATCCTCTGCCTGAGCTGCATTCATCAAGTTGACCTTGGCGGACTTGGGGTTATGCTTGACCACAGCTGTACTTGCCGATCTGACAGGAGGAGGAGGAGGAAGACGCCTCTGGTTGAAACACTTGTTGGCATAGTGACCCTTCTGTTGGCACTTGTTGCACGTGACCTCTGAAAGCGGACGGTGATACGGAGCACTCGATCTTGGAGGTTGAGACGAAGTCTTGTTCTGAAAGCCAGGGTTGGGTGGGTGGGAAGATCCACTGCCACCTTTGCTCTTCTGCTGATACGGCTGACGAAACGGAGGAGGAGGAAGCCAATACTTCTGCTGCTTGGCCACTTGAGTAGAGGAAGAAGGAGTAACATCTCTAACTCGCTTCTTGTAAGAATCACACCTCAACTGAGCAGCCTCTTGCTTCAGTGCCATCTTGTAGAACTCATCGTACCTCAAGGGCTCAAAGAGACCAAGAGCGAGCTGGATTTCTTCTTTGAGACCACCTCTGAACTGGTATATCATGCTCTTCTCATCAGGGCCCAAAGCGGGCGAGCTTTTGGAACAACTTGTTGTAGTCATAGACAGACAAAGAGCCTTGCTTCAGGTTGCGGAATTGCTCACGCTTGCTTTCAACCACGCTCTGAGGGATATGGTGAGCTCAGAAATCTTGACGGAATTCATCCCAAGTGATAACACGTCCACCTCTGGAGTCCTTGTACTGCTGGAACCATTCTGCAGCTTGATCTTTGAGTTGGAAGGAAGCGAACTTGACAAAGTCCTCAGGCCTGACGTTACTACACTCGAAATGCTTGCACAGATCCACGAGCCAATCGTCAGCATTGGTTGCCTCAACACAATTGCTAAAAGTCTTTGGCCCGTTAGCAAGGAACTGGTTGAGTGTAGCAGAGTGATTCTGATTGTTGCCTTGGTTCCCTTGGTTGCCTTGATTGCGCTCTTGGAGAATTTGCATGATCAACTGTGTGTTTGCATTGGTTGCGGCCATCACAGCTTGCCATGCCTCCGGAGGAGGTGGTGGCGGATCTTGATTCTGATTCTGACTGGTGCTCTTAGCGGGAGCCATCCTGAAGAGGTTGACCACCATTAGCACATAGACAGATAAAATGAAGCTGAATCCAACGGAATGAAAATTGCAACATATAGTCTTCACATCCGAACAAAATGAACGAATGCATTCCTCTTGAAATGGTCACATATCCATAAATTGAGAAGCCACGTAGAATTAAGGTAGAGAAATAAATCAATAAGGTACGGATCAAGAACGAATAATCGGTTAGAAATCCCAATCTCAAACCAATATCCGTGGAAGAAGAACTAGAGCTACTTGAATTCCCACCTATGAAACTCCCAAACCTTTCCGGTTATGCAATCAGGTGTTGGGGATACAGGGGAAGCATAATATCTCACCCAAATCTAGCAAATCCTACATCCAGCTGTATCCATCCTTCAACACATAACCGAGAAAAACTTCGGAAACCATCTACCTCAACCTTCGAAAAGCATCCGTTATACAAGTTATGGCGATACTCCCGAACTCCCGCCCCAGTACTGGGTGGCGTCGAGGTTATCTCACCAACGAACTGCACAAAAGAGATTTTCGATGTCGGCGTACTAAACTCAGGTATTCCAGAACTGCAACGATAAAATTATGACGACAACACCTCAGACCTCAACTCCCCGGGACACTTCCACAAAACCCCTGACAGGAGGCACCAAGACAATGTTCTCATCATAAAACCATCGGAACGATTCCAAGATACCCGCGTGATCCTAAATTTTTTTAGTGAAATTTGAGAAGAGAAGAGTCAAAACTCTACGTCAGGATGCCTTACCAGAGCGATGAGGAGACTGGGAAGTAAAAAGAATTCCTAACTCTCCGATATATAATTCCTAAATGACTCAAAACATTTTTCTACACACAACTCGACCGCTAAAAACGATCAAGCAATGGGGCTCCTAAGGTCGGGGAAGGCTCTGATTACCAACTTGTAACACCCTCGATGCGGCTATAGCTCCCACGTGTCGAGGCACGACTTAGAGACATAATCGCATTGAAGGCATATGTCGCAAGTAAGGTAATCTTTACACATCCCATGTAATATAATAATAAAGGGGAGATAACATAGTTGGCTTACACTCGCCACATCAATCAAGGTACAAAAATAACATTACATCAACCAACACCCATGGCCCGACTACGGCGCCAAAATAAAAGATAACCCAACATGCGACACGGTCCCGATCACCCCCAACTGGGCACCACTACTGATCATCAGGAAAGGAAACATAATAATGTTGAGAGTCCTCGTCGAACTCCCACTTGAGCTCGAGCGTGTCACCTGGAGCGGAATCATCAGGCCATGCATCTGGTGTAATAGTAATCTGTGAGCCACAGGGACTCAGCAATCTCGCACCCTCGCGATCAAGACTATTTAAGCTTAAAGGTAAGGCAAGATATATATAAGTGGAGCTGCAGCAAGCGACTAGCATATATGGTGGCTATCCTGTTCGCAAAAGAAAGCGAGAAGAGGAGGTAAAGCGCGAGCGGGAAACTAGAGAGTAACCTGCGCAAGCATTACTCCAACACCGTGTCCAGTTCCCGGACTCCGCCGAGAAGAGGCCATCACGGTAACACACTCAGTTGATTCATTTTAATTAAGTTAAGGTTCAAGTTATCTACAACTGGACATTAACAAATTCCCATCTGCACATAACCGCGGGCACGGCTTTCGAAAGTTCAAATCCCTGCAGGGGAGTCCCAACTTAGCCCATGACAAGCTCTCACAGTCAACGAAGGAATAGACCTCCTCCCAAGACGATCCGATCAGACTCGGTATCTCGGTTCTTCAAGACACTTCAATAGGTTAAAACAAGACCAGCAACACCGCCCGAATGTGCCGACAAATCCCGATAGGAGCTGCACATATGTCTTTCTCAGGGCACACTCAGATTGTCTTAGGTACGGGTAGGCCAGCCCAGAGTTGCCCCTGGTGGCCACCGGCAGCTGACAGGTGGACTAACACTTAGAGGAGCAC
>NC_041384.1:216528890-216531204 GCF_002162155.2 Triticum dicoccoides
AAATAAGATGACCCTCGGGCTCCGGAAACCCAAGGGAAAAAGAGGCTAGCTGGCAAATGGTAAAACCAAGGTTGGGCATTGCTGGAAAAGCTTTAGTCAAGGCGAACTATCAAGGGGTTCCCATTATAACCCAACCGCATAAGGAACGCAAAATCCGGGAACATAACACCGATATGACGGGAACTAGGGCGACAAGAGTGGAACAAAACACTAGGCGAGAGGCCGAGCCTTCCAACCTTTACCAAGTATATAGATGCATTAAGATAACAAGATAATATAATGATATCCCAACAAGTAAATAAATGTTGCAACAAGGAACGGCCTCCAATCTTCACCTGCAACTAGCAACGCTATAAGAGGGGCTGAGCAAAGCGGTAACATAGCCAATCAACGGTTTGCTAGGACATGGTGGGTTAGAGGTTTGACATGGCAATTTGGGAGGCTTGAAAGCAAGTGGTAGGCATCATAGCATTGGCATAGCAAAAGAGCGAGCAAATCTAGCATAGCAAAGATAGTAGTGATTTCGAGGGTATGATCATCTTGCCTACAAAGTTGTCAGAGTTGACTGGATCCTCGAAAGCAAACTCAACGGGCTCCTCGTTAGCGAACTCGTCTCCCAGCTCTACCAAAACAAGACAAACAAGCAAACGGAACACAATCAACCACGTGCAAGGATCAACCAATATGAGGCAAGGATGGTATGCTATGCGGGATGCGATGCGGGATGCATATGCAAGAATTGACAAGAGATGCATGAAGCTGGCCTCAAAGTGGAAATCCAAGTGTGCCACTGGAAAGATGAGATGAAATCGCTTGAAAACGATATAAAGAACGCCGGAATCGGAGTTACGGTTTGGAAATGGCAAGCAATTCAAATAAGACACCGGTCTGCGATTTATAGCAAGTAGCCATCTAAATGCGAGGAGATGAACACGCTACAACACCCAAACATGACAACAAAATACATGGCAGGGATGCACTCAAGATGCTTAACAAAAGTCTAGCACTGAGCTATGGCCAATTCATCCATTAACAGGTTCAAACAAGCATGGCAAAAATGCATATGGCAAACAGATCTCAGACTTAGTGAAATTAACACTTGTCTGGAATCTCAGATCAGGTAGCACTCTTCGGAGCAACAAAACTACATGATACAGGACCTGAACATGGCAACGTAAAGCATGGCATGGAGCTACTCAAAGAGCTTAACAAAAGTCCCTTAGTGACCTTGAGCCAAAAGGGATCAGAAAATACAATTGCAAGCATGTGAACATGGCAAAAACATAATCAGATCACAGACTTAGTGAAAACTGGAGCATGCTGAAAACAGATATCAAGTAGGCATGTTTACGAGCTCGATGCACTCTCTATGGAGAAAGACATGAAAAGCTAAGCATACATCTATCAAGAACACACAAAATGCAAGCTAGACATGGCAAGAACAATAGCATAGCGTGCACGGATCAACTACAACATCATCGGCAAAATTGCAAACAAGTTGACAATCTGCCCAGATTCACAAAGTAGCAAAAGTAGAGCTCGATTGACTCAAGCTAGGTTGCTCCATAATTGCAAACAAGGACATGGATTGATAGAGCACTACAAGATTAACAAAACAACCTTACCGATCATCCTCAAAAGAGGCATGGATCACTAGGAAACAACATGAACATATGGCATCATGAACTAAACAACTCAAGGACTTAGTGGAATGCTAAGTCCCTGAAAACAGAATTACTAAGAGCACCACTTTGCAAGCTTGTGCTAGTCACCACACACATCACAAAAATGCATGGGTTGCACCTCTGGAGAGATGGCAAAACCCTTAACAAAACATATGTAGAGCTCATGGGCATATCATGCACACAATAATCATGGCAAAAATGACAAATATGCAAATGGAGTAGCAGATCTGAAAATTAACTCAAGTAGCCCTCTTCTACCAGCATTTCGGGCATCAAGATGAACTCAAATGAAAATGATGCCATGGAATGAAATAATGTACTCTCTGAGACGAACAATTTGATATGCTATATGCATGAATCGGAGCTACATATGCAAAGTTACGAGGCTATGAACATGAGCATATGGATTAGGGACTTAGGGAAAAAACGGGGTCAACCCTAATATTCCAGATCTGGATCGGGGCACGCAATCTGAGGTCGGCCGGAGCGAGCTCGCCAGAGCGACGAAGACGGCGGCGGCCGGGGCCTTGGCGTGGAGGAGGAGATGGCCGGGGTGGAGCCGGCGCGGGCTCCGGGCGCGGCGGGGTGGCGCGGCCGGTGGTGGCGCCGGGCGGTGCGGGCGAGCTCGG
>NC_041384.1:216531822-216542565 GCF_002162155.2 Triticum dicoccoides
GGGCTGGCAGCGGAGGTGCGGCGGCGCGACACATGGCAAGCCGCGGTTGGCTGCGGGCGGCGGCGGCGGACGTGTCCGGCCGGCAACGGACGTGTCCGGCCGGCGCGAGGTGGATTTTGCTAGGGTTTCGGGGAGGGGATCCGAGATTTGGAATGGGGGGTCTTTATATAGGCATAGGAGGAGCTAGGAGAGTCCAAATGAGGTGCGTTTTTCGGCCACGCGATCGTGATCGAACGCTCTAGATGATGGAGCAGGTTTAGGTGGGTTTTGGGCCAAATTGGAGGGGTGTTGGGCTGCAACACACACGAGGCCTTTTCGGTCCCTCGGTTAACCGTTGGAGTATCAAACGAAGTCCAAATGATACGAAACATGACAGACGGTCTACCGGTAGGTAACCAGTGCCGCTTGGCAAGTCTCGGTCCAATCCGGAAATGTTTAAACCCCACACACAAAAGAAAAGCTAGAAATGACCACCGGAGGAGAACGAAGCGCCGGAATGCAAAACGGACAACGGGGAAAATGCTCGGATGCATGAGATGAACACGTATGCAAATGCAATGCACATGATGACATGATATGAGATGCATGACAACGATAAACACACACGGAGACAAAAACCCGAACCCGAGAAAATAAAATAACTTAACGCCGGAAACGGCAAGAGTTGGAGTACAAATTGGGAAAGTAATATCCGGGGTGTTACAACTAATAAAATCATTGTTGTTGGTATTGGTGAAGTCACACAATTTAGTATTATCTTGAGCCATCGCGACAAACAAGCAAACTAACACACAAGCAAACAAAAGGCAAGCGGACAAAAAGGGGCAAATAGAGAAAGAGAGGGAGGATAGAGAGAGAGGGCGAATAAAACGACAAGGGTGAATTGGGGGGGAGAGGAAAACGAGAGGCAAATGGCAAATAATGTAATAAGGGAGATAAGGGTATGTGATGGGTACTTGGTATGTTGACTTTTGCGTAGACCTCCCCGGCAACGGCACCAGAAATCCTTCTTGCTACCTCTTTTAGCACTGCGTTGGTTTTCCCCGAAGAGGAAGGGATGATGCAGCAAAGTAGCATAAGTATTTCCCTCAGTTTTTGAGAACCAAGGTATCAATCCAGTAGGAGGCTATGCACGAGTCCCTCATACCTGCACAAAACAAATAAATCCTCGCAGCCAACGCAAATAGGGGTTGTCAATCCCTATAGGGCCACTTATGAGAGTGAGATCTGATAGATATGATAAGATAATATTTTCGGTATTTTTATGATAAAGATGCAAAGTAAGATAAAAGCAAAGTAAATAGCAAAGTAAATAACTAAGTAGTAGGAGATTGATATAATAAAGATAGACCCGGGGCCATAGGTTTCACTAGTGGCTTCTCTCAAGAGCATAAGTATTCTACGGCGTGTGAACAAATTACTGTTGAGCAATTGACAGAATTGAGCATAGTTATGAGAATATCTAGGTATGATAATGTATATAGGCATCACGCCCGAGACAAGTAGACCGACTCCTGCCTACATCTACTACTATTACTCCACACATCGACCGCTATCCAGCATGCATCTAGAGTATTAAGTTAAAAATAGAGTAACGCCTTAAGCAAGATGACATGATGTAGAGGGATAGACTCATGCAATATGAAGAAAACCCCATCTTGTTATCCTCAATGGCAACAATACAATACGTGCCTTGCTGCCCTTACTGTCACCGGGAAAGGACACCGCAAGATTGAACCCAAAGCTAAGCACTTCTCCCATTGCAAGAAAGATCAATCTAGTAGGCCAACAAACTGATAATTCGAAGAGACTTGCAAAGATAACCAATCATACATAAAAGAATTTAGAGAATATTCAAATATTATTCATAGATAGACTTGATCATAAACCCACAATTCATCGGTCTCAACAAACACACCGCAAAAAGAAGATTACATCGAATAGATCTCCACAAGAGAGGGGGAGAACATTGTATTGAGATCCAAAAAGAGAGAAGAGGCCATCTAGCTACTAACTATGGACCCGTAGGTATGAACTAAACTACTCACACTTCATCGGAGAGGCTATGGTGTTGATGTATAAGCCCTCCGTGATCGATGCCCCCTCCGGCGGAGCTCCGGAACAGGCCCCAAGATGGGATCTCGTGGATACAGAAAGTTACGGCGGTGGAATTAGGGTTTTGGTTCCTCATCTGATCGTTTGGGGGTAAGTGGGTATATATAGGAGGAAGAAGTACGTCAGTGGAGCAACAGGGGGCCCACGAGGGTGGAGGGCGCGCCTGGGGGGGGGGGGGCAGGCACGCCCCCTACCTCATGGCCTCCTGTTAGTTGGCTTGACGTAGGGTCGAAGTCTCCTGAGTTGTATTCGGTGAGAAAATCACGTTCTCGAAGGTTTCATTCCGTTTGGACTCCGTTTGATATTCCTTTTCTTCGAAACCCTAAAACAGGCAAAAACAGCAATTCTGGGCTGGGCCTCTGGTTAATAGGTTAGTCCCAAAAATAATATAAAAGTGGATAATAAAGCCCAATAATGTCCAAAACAGTAGATAATATAGCATGGAGCAATAAAAAATTATAGATACGTTCGAGACGTATCAGTGCGCCCCCAAGCCCAATCCGAATTGGTAGGGGGGCCGCCCCCCTTTCCTTCCTCCCTCCTTCCTCATCCTTCCCTCTCCCTCTCCAAATAGGACATGGAGGAGTCCTACTCCTAGTGGGAGTAGGACTACCCCCTTGGGCGTGCCTCCTGCCCTTGGCCGGCCCTCTCCTCCCCTCCTTTATATACGGAGGAGAGGGGCACCCCATAGACACAACAATTGATCTCTTGGATCTTTTAGCCGTGTGCGGTGCCCCTCTCCACCATAGTCCACCTCGATAATACCGTAGCGGTGCTTAGGCGAAGCCCTGCGACGGTAGAACATCAACATCGTCACCACGCCGTCATGCTGACTGAACTCTCCCTCAAAGCTCGGCTGGATCAGAGTTCGAGGGACGTCATCGATTTGAACGTGTGCATAACTTAGAGGTGCCATGCGTTCGGTACTTGGATCGGTCGAATCATGAAGACATACGACTACATCAACCGCGTTGTGCTAACGCTTCCGCTTTCGGTCTACGAGGGTACGTGGACACACTCTCCCCTCTCGTTGCTATGCATCACCATGATCCTATGTGTGCATAGGAATATTTTTGAAATTACTACGTTCCCCAACACAGGATCCCGTTTCCAAAGTGGCCGGTCGAACACAAGGCCATTTCCTCCCTTCTGTGGTACGCCATGCCTCGTTTCCATCGGCTGTTCCGTCCAAGCCGGTTGGCTCCCGATGAACATGATGACGCATTCCATTCCGACCCAGCCGGTTGCCTCCCCATGATCACGACGACGGCGCAGCTTCTCCGTTCCGACCCAGCCATGTACACGAGCCCTGGCCGTATGTATGCACGAGTAGGCGTTCGAGACCCCGCCCGTATGTACGTATGTGGCCGCATTTTCTTTCTTGCACCCTGGCCGTTGTACGTACGTGTACATGCTACGTGTGGGCCTCTACTACGACATGTGCGCTGATAATCCCCGAGTGCAGGGAATCATCGTAGCAATTCACAAAGGTGGAAGTGATAAGTATGGAGTGTCGAACCCACAAGGAGCTAAAGGTAAGATCAATATTCTCTCAAGTCCTATCTGCCACTGAAATGACTCTATGTACACCGAACGTTTGCTTCCAACTAGAAACGAGAAATAAAACTACATTGTGGGTATGAAGAAGATAACTTTGCATGATATCGGAGAGATAAAATATAAAAGTAGGGGCGGTTATCATAAAGTTAGAATATATTACTAAATGTTATAAATAGCGAGTGTGGAATAATGATGGATCGGTGTGCGGAATTGTCTTAGGCAATTGTTAAGAAGACCGATAGTCGTCATTGCAATTTCATATGAGGGAGAGGCATAAGCTAACATACTTTCTCTTCTTGGATCATATGCACTTATGATTGGAACTCTAGCAAGCATCTACAACTACTAAAGATCATTAAGGTAAAACCCAACCATAGCATTAAAGCATCAAGTCCCCTTTATCCCATACGCAACAACCCCCTTACTCGGGTTTATGCTTCTGTCACCCAAGCAACCCACTATAAGCGAATCATGAACGTATTGCAACACCCTACAGCGGGAATCCCTCACGCTTGCGCGGCACGGAGGGCACAATAGGACATCACCAAAATAAAACATACAACTCATACCAATCTAGATCATCAATCAACCCAAAGACAAAGGATATCTACTCAAAACATCATAGGATGGCAACACATCATTGGATCATAATATGTGGCATAAAGCACCATTTTCAAGTAGGGATTACAGCGGGGTGCGCGAGAGTGGACCGCGTAAAAGAGATGAGGATGGTGATCATGATGGTGATGTTGATGAAGACGATCACCGCAGCGATGATTCCCCTCCCAATGGCACTTTGATGCCACCGAGAGAGAGGAGGAAAGGTTCTCCCCCTTGTGCTTCCTCCTCCATGGCCTCCCCCATGGATGGGGAGAGGTTCTCCCTCTGTTCCTTGGCCTTCATGACGATGATGGCCCCTCTGGGATCCTCCTCCATGCCCTCCGGTGATGATGGCCCCCTCCGGCAGGGTGCCAGAGAGGGCCTAGATTGATTTCTCGTGGCTACAGAGGCTTGCGGCGGTGGAACTTCTGATCTAGGTTAATTTCTAGAGGATTGGGTATTTATAGAAGAGGTTGGCGTCGAGAACAAGTTAGGGGGCCCCACGGGAAGTCCACGAGGCACGGGGGCGTGCCGGGGGGGGGGGGACCCCACCCTCGTGGGGCCCACGGGACTCCCCTCTGGTAGATTTTTGTTCCAGTATTTTTTATATTTCTAGAAAAAATTCTCCTTTGATTTTCATCACATTCCGAGAACTCTTATTTCTGCACAAAAACAACACCATGGTAGTTCTGCTGAAAACAACGTCAGTCCGGGTTAGTTCTAATCAAATCATACCAGAATCATATATAACTATTGTAAACATGGCATGAATACTTCATAAATTATAGATACGTTGGAGATGTATCAACATCCCCAAGCTTAATTCCTGCTCGTCCTCGAGTAGGTAAATGATAAAAGAAATAATTTATGAAGTGTGAATGCTAGCAAGTACATAAATTTGATCTATGATAGTTCCAATCACTTTCTCTAGCATCATTATATATCATAACAGTAGCTCAACTCATAAAACTTCTCATGATCAAGTAACAAGCTATTCACATGTTAAAGTATAGATCATAAACTTTCTTGAGAACTAACAAACCGTGCTCTTAGTCATCAAACAATTGAAATTCATCTTATTTTCGGGAAGAGTCTATGTAAGAGCTTTGATTCAGCAAACTCCACATACTCAACTATCATTTAATCTTTCACAATTGCTAATACTCATGTGATATTAATGGGTCAAAGTTTTAATCAGACACAGAGAAAGATAGGGGCTTATAGTTTCGCCTCCCTACCTTTTACCTCAAGGGTAATGTCAACAATAATAATTTATGAAAACCTACATCCAAGTGGATATATATATCAGAATCGCTCCAACACAAAGTGCTTGCCAAAGGAAAAAGTGTAAAAAGGAAAGGTGATAATCACCATGACTCTTGTATAAGGGTAGAAGGTAAAAGTAAAAGATAGGCCCTTCGTAGAGGGAACCAGAGGTTGTCATGTGCTTTTATGGTTGGATGCACAAAATGTTAATTCAAAAGAACGTCACTTTATATTTCCACTTGTGATATGGACCTTTATTATGCAATCCGTCCCTTTTATTTATTCCACATCACAAGATCGTATAAAGCTTATTTTCTCCACACTAAGAAACCATACATATTTAGAGAGCAATTTTTATTGCTTGCAACAATGACAACTTACTTGAAGGATCTTACTCAATCCATAGGTAGATATGGTGGACTCTCATGGCAAAACTGAGTTTAAGGATATTTGGAGGCACAAGTAGTATCTCTACTTGGTGCAAAGAATTTGGCTAGCATGAGAGGGAAAGGCAAGCTCAACATGTTGGATGATCCAAGACAATATAACGTTTCGGATATAGGAAAACATAACCCATTAAGTTGTCTTCCTTGTCCAACATCAACCTTTTAGCATGTCATATTTTAATGAGTGCTCACAATTGCAAAAGATGTCCAAGATAGTATATTTATATGTGAAATGTCTCTTCCTTCAATATTCTTTCATGAATTGTTCAAGCGACCAATTCTGTGTTTGCTAACTTTCAATGACTTTACTACCTATACTTATTATGTGTGAAGTCATTACTCCCCATGTTATAAGCATATGAAACGTATATAAATTCAGATTTATGATATTCAGTTCATTCAACCATTTAGTCATAGGATATACATGAAGCACGTGAGTAAATGACAAACTACTCCAAAAAGATATAAGTGAAGAATACCGAGTAGTCAAATAATTAAATAGCCATGGGAGGATTCTTTTTCATTCAAGATTTAAGATCCAAAGATTTTATTCAAACAGCAAGTAAAATTGAAAATACGCTCCAAGCAAAACACATATCATGTGACGAATAAAAATATAGCTCCGAGTAAGGTATACCGATAGTTTTGAAGATGAAAGAGGGGATGCCTTCGGGGCATCCCCAAGCTTAGGCGCTTGAGTATTCCTTGAATATTACCTTGGGGTGCCTTGGGTATTCCCAAGCTTAGGGTCTTTCCACTCCTTATTCTCCTCATATCGATATCTCACCCAAAGCTTGAAAACTTCAATCACACGAAACTTAACGGAACTTCATGAGATAGGTTAGTATGATAAAGAGTAAACCATTCACTTTGGTACTGTCAAAGAAAAGGTTCATAATTGTTCTCACTCAGTGCCTACTGTACTATATCATTTCTACAATTTATATTGAGAAATATAATCCATAGAAACTAGAAAACAAGCAAACTATGCAATGAAAACATAATCTGTCAGAAACAGAACAGTCTGTAATGATCTGAACAGCAACCATACTTCTGCTACTACAAAAATTATGAAATAAATTGTTGGACGTGAGGAATTTTTCTAGTAATCTTCTTAAAAAAGAATCAACTCAATCTCACTCTTCTGTAAAAAATGACAGCTAATCTCATGAGCGCAAAGTTTCTGTTTTTTACAGCAAGATCACATTAACTTTCACCCAAGTCTTCTCAAAGATCTTACTTGGCACTTTATTGAAACAAAAGCTATAATAAATGATTACTACAGTAGATTAATCATGAGAACACACAAAAACATTAAGGGTAAATATTGGGTTGTCTCCCAACAAGCGCTTTTCTTTAATGCCTTTTAGCTAGGCATGATGATTTCAATGATGCTCACATAAAAGATAAGAATTGAAACATAAAGAGAGCATCATGAAGAATATGACTAGCACATTTAAACCTAACCCACTTCCTATTCCTAGGGATTTTGTTAGCACACAATTTATGGGAACAAGAATCAACTAGCATAGGAAGGCAAAACAAATATAACTTCAAAACTTTAAGCACATAGAGAGGAAACTTGATATTATTGCAACTCCTACAAGCATGTATTCCTCCCTCATAATAATTTTCAGTGGCATCATGAATGAGTTAAACAATATAACCGTCACATAAAGCATTCTTTTCATGATCTACGAGCATAGAAATTTTACTACTCTCCACATAAGCAAAATTCTCCTCATTCAGAATAGTGGGAGCAAACTTCTTCTAAATCCACTTTAGATGATAGTATTATTCATACTCCAAAAGATATGAGTGAAGTTCATGGATCATCCTTCAATTAATATATACTAACCAATATCCAAGCTCAAAATATATAAGTGAAGCACACGAAGCATTCTATAAAACCATACTCAAAAGATTTAAGTGAAGCACAAAGAGCAATTCTATAAGGTCATACTTAAAAGATATAAGTGAAGCACATGAAGTATTATATAAATCAATAAAGGTATATCTCATAATATCATGGTTCTTAAAGGAAAAACAAAAACACAAAGGACACAAATTATGTGAACAAAACAAAAACTGAGGTATACCGATAATTGTTGAAGAAGAAAGATGGGATGCCAACCGGGGCATCCTGTGACGCCCCCGATTTGACCGTACACTAATCATACACGCAAACGTGTACGATTAAGATCAAGGTCTCACGGGAAGATATCACAACACAACTCTACAAATAAAAATAAGTCATACAAGCATGATATTACAAGCCAGGGGCCTCGAAGGCTCGAATACAAGAGCTCGATCATAGACGAGTCAGTGGAAGCAACAATATCTGAGTACAGACATAAGTTAAACAAGTTTGCCTTAAGAAGGCTAGGACAAACTGGGATACAGATTGAAAGAGGCGCAGGCCTCCTGTATGGGATCCTCCTAAACTACTCCTGGTCGCCGTCAGCGGGCTGCACGTAGTAGTAGGCACCTCCAGTGTAGTAGTAATCGTCGGCGACGGTGGCGTCTGGCTCCTGGGCTCCAACGTCTAGTCGCGGCAATCGGGTATAGAAAGGGGGAAAAGAGGGAGCAAAGCAACCGTGAGTACTCATCCAAAGTACTCGCAAGCAAGGACCTACACTACATATGTATGCATTGGTATCAAATGGAATAAAGGTAACATATGTGGACTGAACTGCAGAATGTCGGAATAAGAGGGGGATAGCTAGTCCTTTCGAAGACTACGCTTCTGGTAACCTCCATCTTGCAGCAGGAGAAGAGAGTAGATGGTAAGTTCACCAAGTAACATCGCATAGCATAATCCTAACCGATGATCCTCCCCTCGTCGCCCTGTGAGAGAGCGACCACCGGTTGTATCTGGCACTTGGAAGGGTGTGTTTTATTAAGTATCCGGTTCTAGTTGTCATAAGGTCAAGGTACAACTCCAAGTCGTCCTGTTACCGAAGATCACGGCTATTCGTATAGATTAACTTCCCTGCAGGGGTGCACCACATAACCCAACACGCTCGATCCCATTTGGCCGGACACACTTTCCTGGGTCATGCCCGGCCTCGGAAGATCAACACGTCGCAGCCCTACCTAGGCACAACAGAGAGGTCAGCACGCCGATCTAAATCCTATGGTGCAGGGGTCTGGGCCCATCGCCCATTGCACACCTGCACGTTGCGAGGGCGGCCGGAAGCAGAACTAGCCCCCTTAATACAAGAGCAGGCTTACGTTCCAATCCGGCGCGCGCCGGTCAGTCGCTGACGTCACGAAGGCTTCGGCTGATGCCACGACGTCGAGTGCCCATAACTGTCCCTGCGTAGATGGTTAGTGCATATAGGCCAGTAGCCAGACTCAGATCAAATACCAAGATCTCATTAAGCATGTTATTTTGAAATAACCACGGACGCCGACCAGGGCCAGGCCCACCTCTCTCCTAGGTGGTCTCAACTTGCCATGTCGCTCCGCCACAAAGTAACCGTTGGGGGCCTTCGGGAACTTAGGCCCACCTCTACCGGGATGGAGCCACCTGCCCCTTCAGCCCCCAACATCGGAATCACTAGCGAGTTCCCCTACGAGCCGACCCGACTTTAATCACCACAAGTATCATATATTATGTATAAGTATATACCCGTGACCACCTCCCAAGCGATCACGTCCCGATAGTATAGCATGGCAGACAAACAAGAATGTAGGACCACTGATGGTAAACTAGCATCCTATACTAAGCATTTAGGATTGCAGGTAAGGTATCAACAACTGGAGCAACAATGACAGGCTATGCATCAGAATAGGATTAACGGAAAGGAGTAACATGCTACACTACTCTAATGCAAGCAATATAGAGGAGAGTAGGCGATATTTGGTGATCAAGAGGGGGGGGGGCTTGCCTAGTTGCTCTGGCAAGAGAGAGGGGTCGTCAACACCGTAGTCATACTGGGTAGCAGCGGCGGCGGTCTCGATGTCTAGCGAGAGAAGGGGGAAGAAACAATAAATATAATGCAAACAAAAGCATGACGATGCATGACATGAAAAAGCGCGATGCTAGGTGTGCCCTAACGCGGTACGAGGTGGCACCGGTGAAGGAGGAAAACATCCGGGAAAGTATTCCCGGTGTTTCGCGTTTTCGGACAGATGAACCGGAGAGGGAAAGTTGCGTGTTTGGTATGCTAGGGATGCGTGGCGAACGAACGATTAGCGTATCCGGATTCGTCTCGTCGTTCTGAGAAACTTTCATGTACAAAATTTTTACATCCGAACTACGGATTATTTTATATTAATTTTCAAAGTTTTATTGATACTCTGGAATTTCAGGAATTAACATTAATTCGAAAATAAAAGGAAAATGGCTATGGGTACCCAGAAGTGTACCCAGCAATATATGCATATGTATGACATGTGGGGCCAAGGGCTGGGTTGACCCAGTCAATATTTTGACTAGTCCAAAGTGAACAGTGTATGTGGGTCCCAATTGTCATGGACTCGTTTTATTTAACATGTTCTTGACTAAATTTACTTAGCTTAATTAGGGGGTTTGGGGCTAAACTAATTAGGGCCTCCCTAATTAACAAGGGGGTCGGGCCCATGTGCCAGTGGTCCAAATCGGCCTCTGGTGAGGCCGTGCCCGCATGCACGTACTCGTAGAGTACGATGCCGGCGACCATGGTGTTGGCCGGGGGAAGGCTCGGCACAGGGGGGCGCGAGCAGGCCCCTGCAGAGGTGGACGCTGCCGGACCGAGGCGGACGCAGTCGC
>NC_041384.1:216542797-216550853 GCF_002162155.2 Triticum dicoccoides
TAGGCGGCCAGAGCAGCAGCTTGCCGCAGTGGTAGGAGTGAGCGGGCGACGGGAGGAGACGGAGGGCGAGGGTGTGCGGTCTCGGGCGGGGTAGCGCGGTCCGATGCATGCAGAAGGAGGCGGCGGCGGTTGGGGTAGTAAGCGGCAGCAGCAGGTAGCGTAGCCGGCGGCTAGCAGCAGCAACAGAGGGCAACGGTGGTGGCACGCAGCGCACGAGACATCAGCAATAGCAATGGGTAAGCAAGGCACGGCCTGGGCAGGTGCTGGTGCGCGCAGGCGCGGGCGGATGCAGCGAGTACGGAATCCGAACGGGGCCACGACGTGCGGTTGTGGATAGGCACACGACGAGCTTCGGCCATGCGGGCGTTGGCGGGTGAAGGCGGCTACGGCGACCAATCAACATAGGGGAGATGGGGGTTCCGGAGAGAATCTCACCACGAGCGCGACGGCGAGGCCGGGGAGGCCGGAGGTGGACCGGAGTGGTAGTAATCAACGGCGAGATGGCGGCGACGGATGAAGAAGACCGACGATGGTGCCGCGTACAGTGGTCGCTCCGCTCGATCTCGATACGTAGTCGAAGGAGACGGTGTCGGGGAGGCTACTGGACGTCTTCGCGTGACTTGGGGTGATCGCGGACCGCGGCATCGAACGACGCGTGCGGTCGCCACATCGAGCAGCCGAGCTCGATTTCGAGCAGACGGGGAGGGGGCGATGGGGAAAAGAGGGGGAATCGGTCGAGGCGGACCTAGGGTTACCAGGGGACATGTTTATAGTGTTGGGGAGGCAACGTGGAGGCCATCCATGGCGAGGGGCTCGGATGAGCGCCACGGCTCTCCTCTGCCTCCTGTAGCGGGAGGTGGAAGAAAGGCCGTGGCCTGGTGGGCTGGGATGCACTGTGGCAACTAGGGCCCAGTGCAACAATGTTAGTTTTTCTTCTTTCTTTTTGTTTTCAGTTTTTTATTTTAGCTTGACCACCAGATGACTTTTGTAAATTATGCAACTTGTCACATAATCATCGTTGCATCATATAGCACTGCCACAAAAAGTTTAAGGTCTTTCCAATAGGTTTAAATATTTTTATAAATCAAAAAGGCCAAGCAATGTGTTGTTGGTCCACTGTTTTAATTCCTAGGGGCATTTTTGGAGTTTCAAAAGTGTGGGTTTTATTTTTATAACGGCTTTGGTAATTTTTGCAATATTACGAACATTTTAGTTTTACGACCAAAAGAAATAATTTATTTGACTTGCAATTTGAATTTGAATTTTACTTTGAATTTATTATGTGAAAATTTGAGTTAGTAAAGCTTGATGACATGGCACCATTACGGGGAGATTACTGTAGCATGATTATCGGGGTGTTACAAATCTCCTCACTACAAGAAATCTCGTCCCGAGATTTAAGAGATTGTGTAGGGGGTGGAGTTCTGGTTACGAAATTCTAACGAGTCTTCTCGGCCTTGGTTTCTCTTCTCGAAGAAGTTAATCCATTTCTTTGATGTCTTCTATTCTTTATTCCAATGCATCATGATGAAGTTGTCATCCTTTCCTCGCGGAACTCCTCGTACTAACGAATAGGTAAGGGGCAGCTCTACAACGATAGGATGTTATAAGGGAAAATCATCTGGGGGTATCCAAAGAATGAACACATGAGTATCTCTTGAGTTGAACAAATGAAACACATCGAGAGCAAAGTAAGAAGGTACCATAAGCAGTTTCAAGCAGATAGACAACCGTTGTTGCCTAAAACAGTGCGTGAAAGGGGTTCAGAGCAACGAGAATTAGTGTTGTGTTTGATACCAGAATTGACGATCTCTCGGAAGGTGGCTCATGAATTACATACGAGTCCACGCGGGAGGAATAACTTTGGGAACAGTGGGTGTACAGGAGAGTCAGGTTTCAATCCTGTGGAACTGTGGGTTATGGGCCCACCATGTGGGTTAAAAGTAGGATGAGCGGTGACAGCTTGCATGGTCATGATAGCAAGGCATGTCAGAGGGTAGCCTGTCGATTATGTCGGCAACAACATCGGTACCAAGGGCGAGGGACGAAGAGAACCATTCTCCTGCTTGTTGAACGAGGCGGACCAATAGGCAAAGTTCTCGTCCATCGGCGGTTACCGGAAGTCATCAACAGGGGAAACAGGGTCTCACTGACAGAGTTGTACACCGAGGTGTTTACATAAGCGGTGATTTATTACTGCTTAGATCATATAGATCACATCAAAGGTTAGACCAAACGACGGAAAGGAAAATATGGTTATCAGATTAAATAGAAGAATGGAAAGGAAAATGTGTTTAAACACATATTTCAAGGGTATATCCTTCCCAAGGACAAGCAGAGCATGATATCCATGACAAGATATAATGTAGAAAACTCTTTAGGTACGGGAGAGAATTTTCATGACATTACCCATACAGCGATGTTTGGATAATTGAGCAGGAAACATTTAACATTGGGCTTCAAATGTTCCTGTTGAAAATCGGAGTACTGAAGACATGCTTCGAGATAGCACTGACACAGTCATTGGGTAAAGATTGGAGTTTGAATACACAAAGGATCCATCAGAAACAACTTATAGAATAAGTCTTACCATTTCCTCATGGAAGAATGGTTAACCTTGCTAAAAGGAAGCTATAACAATAGGACCTCCGGCCAGGTGCGCTAGGCATGACATCACCTTACTGTGCTATACAAAATCCAATGTTATGGCTTTTGGAAAATATCCCAACCATCATATCTGGCCAAGATTCAGTTCTGATTGGTGTCAGGATACCTCAGACTCATGATGCATGAGAAGGAAGGGGTGCAACACAATTTGACGAGATGGAGTTGTAGGATTCTTGGGAAATGAACTATGGAAGCAAGTTCCGAATCATGAGTTCACCATTAAGCCAAGGAGAGGATGAGGAGGTGGCTAATGGACTCAGCGACTATTCATCGAGATTAACAAAAGATGGATTTCCACAATGATGTGAACAAGGAGGTAACACTTGTCAGATCAAACGATATAATGATGTATGCTCGAGGAAAACATACACAATTAAACATTGGTTGAAAGGTGCACCCGAAATATGGGCTAGGTTGCACGACCAACATCTGAATGGTGATTCAATAATCAATAGTCTAAGAATGAACGGCCGACCATTAACTTCAAAGCAATAGGGTTGCTAGAAGGGCAGAATCCAAACAACACTGTTCACTTGTTGGTACCCCGGTTGGAATCAACACGAGGACAGAAAGAATGGTGATGGTGAGAAGTATCACTATACCAAGAATTCTTAAGAGGTGGAGCAATCCTCACAATATCCTTGTCATAAAAGACATTGATACTTCAAGGTAGAACATCATACATGCTGGATAGCAAGTTGCATCCATACATGAACAAGTTTGTGTTTGGGGGAAGGCAAGAATGTTGTCGATGATAACACAATCATCGAGGGGCAAGGATGGTATTTCCCATCATGAATTTGATTGATATCCTGGAAGGGGTCAAAATGTTGATGATGATCACGACACATTTGTCGAGAGGTTCCAAGAAGATGTAACCGATCGGCAATGACATCAAGTCAACGTAATGATGAAGCGAGAAGCTATTGAGACCATAGGTACGACACAAACTTGAAATCAAGCTTGTCATTCAAGGACAATTGTTATGATGAGGAAGATCGATGTAAGATTAGCTCACCTCGAAATTTTTTCTCTAGAAAGAAGGACCAGAAAGCATAGTTAAAATCGGCATGTCAAGGATAGCCAAGCAGGCTAGGAATGATGTGATCGAGTTCAAACTCGTAAGTCATGAAGGTTACCAAGATTCCTTTAATCACGGTGCGGACTTCAGTCAGTTATCGGTGTCTTTGAGTGTTTAATAACTCAGAGCCCATGAAAAATTGGAATCAGTGAGAATGTAGCACTTGATGAAGAACTCATAAGAAGTATGCAGTTCCACGATAATCTTGAGATACCATGGGGTAATACTCGATGACAGATCGTATTAGAGGTTGGACTAGGGTAATGCTCTGCAGAAGACAAGTGCTCAAACTTGCACGAGAAATGGAATCAAGGAGAAACATGGTCGGAACCACGTCCACAGATACAAGATGAACTTATAACAAGGGGATAATTATTTTTAAGATAAGCTTCCATGATAAGGTATACATCGGCCCATGGGCATGAACACAGGGTTCAAAGTCGACTCCCACTTGTTCAACGTATAACCTTTCATTCACCTCCTATATTTTGAAAATGACATTAGTTGTTGAAAGTTTTTACCTGGTGCAATACCAGATAAGTATGACCCGAGAAAACCTTTTGGTCCATACAGTTTGGGGATGGCATAGGTTCAACCCATCGGGGCATCTTAGGAGCATATACCACAATTTTCAAGAATAAATAACACAAGCTCGATAGTATAGCATGCTTGAGAAAGCAGAGGATACAATTTACCAAAGGCATTATGTATCCGAGGAAAAGATCACAAGCTTATAGAACATGAAGGACGCTGTCGGATAAAATCCAACAAAGGATCTAGTGGTCCACAAGGGATCTGATGTGAGCATCGGTACTCAACTAGAGGAAGAAACAATGCAAGGAGATCAGATAGAAACAACTGACTAATTCAAGGCTCAAGTGCAAAAGAATTATTAATTCCAAGGCAAGGGATCAGAAACAATGCTCTAATCAGGGATGGATAAGTTGAATAGCCTTAGGGGTACAATCGATGGCAATTTGATTGGTCGAAATCCAGCTCATGCTTAACATGACGTCTGAGCCGAAAGGATGAATTATAGGATCTGATTGAGGATTGCGAGTATTCGCAACATATTGAATCAATGGACTCAAAATGATAGTGACAAATGCTGCCAATAAGATTACTATACTTATGGGTTTAACCATAATGCAAGCCAGCAAGAATTTCAAGAGAAATAAGTTGCTAAGGATTTTCGGAAGATCGAATAGTATTTTGAAGACCTTAGTGAAACACATAATCATCTGGGAATGGGCGGATACTTGATAAGTGCGAGAAAGTATTCGTAGGGGTCTTCAGGGTGCAAAGGACTGCAAGGGTAGTGGCACAAAATATTCTCAGAACAATAGAGAGGATTTCAGGGTATCTTGTAATAACAAGATCAACAGGGGATGGTTGTATGAATGGCAAGTGTACATCGCTATCCATAGGGGTCTATCGATGGAAGGGAATTGCAAAAGCGATGGCACAAAGTCGCAAGAGAACATCATAGAGAATCTTCGGAACCTTCTGGTGTAGCAGGCGATCATCTGTAATAAGGGGCTCTCTAGGTGGAGGTGATCACGAGATCCTAATGTTAGAGTTAGTAAAACCATTTTAACCCGAGTAGAAGAGAGTTCAGAGTCCCGGAGTATAGACAAGGAGTAAAAGATCCTAATACCACCCAATGGCAACGTGGGCCCGTAAGCCACACGGCCATGTTAGTAAAAGTTTTTCAATGACTAGACTCGACTTCGGCCAAGGAGTTGGGAAGGGGGATTCCTACAGGCAGTCGGCTCTGATACCAACTTGTGATGCCCCCGATTTGACCGTACACTAATCATACACGCAAACGTGTACGATTAAGATCAGGGACTCACGAGAAGATATCACAACACAACTCTACAAATAAAAATAAGTCATACAAGCATCATATTACAAGCCAGGGACCTCGAAGGCTCGAATACAAGAGCTCGATCATAGATGAGTCAGCGGAAGCAACAATATCTGAGTACAGACATAAGTTAAACAAGTTTGCCTTAAGAAGGCTAGCACAAACTGGGATACAGATAGAAAGAGGCGCAGGCCTCCTGCTTGGGATCCTCCTAAACTACTCATGGTCGCCGTCAGCGGGCTGCACGTAGTAGTAGGCACCTCCAGTCTAGTAGTAATCGTCGGCGACGGTGGCGTCTGGCTCCTGGGCTCCAATGTCTGGTCGCAGCAATCGGGTATAGAAAGGGGGAAAAGAGGGAGCAAAGCAACCATGAGTACTCATCCAAAGTACTCGCAAGCAAGGACCTACACTACATATGTATGCATTGGTATCAAATGGAATAAGGGTAACATATGTGGACTGAACTGTAGAATGCCGGAGTAAGAGGGGGATAGCTAGTCCTTTCGAAGACTACGCTTCTGGTAACCTCCATCTTGCAGCAGGAGAAGAGAGTAGATGGTAAGTTCACCAAGTAACATCGCATAGCATAATCCTAACCGATGATCCTCCCCTCGTCGCCCTGTGAGAGAGCGACCATCGGTTGTATCTGGCCCTTGGAAGGGTGTGTTTTATTAAGTATCCGGTTCTAGTTGTCATAAGGTCAAGGTACAACTCCAAGTCGTCCTGTTACCGAAGATCACGGCTATTCGAATAGATTAACTTCCCTACAGGGGTGCACCACATAACCCAACACGCTCGATCCCATTTGGCCGGACACACTTTCCTAGGTCATGCCCGACCTTGGAAGATCAACACGTCGCAGCCCTACCTAGGCACAATAGAGAGGTCAGCATGCCAATCTAAATCCTATGGCGCAGGGGTCTGGGCCCATCGCCCATTGCACACCTGCATGTTGTGAGGGCGGCCGGAAGCAGAACTAGCCCCCTTAATACAAGAGCAGGCTTACGTTCCAATCTGCCACACGTCGCTCAGTTGCTGACGTCACAAAGGCTTCGGCTAATACCACGACGTCGAGTGCCCATAACTGTCCCCGCGTATATGGTTAGTGCATATAGGCCAGTAGCCAGACTTAGATCAAATACCAAGATCTCGTTAAGCATGTTATTTTGAAATAACCACGGATGCCGACCAGGGCCAGGCCCACCTCTCTCCTAGGTGGTCTCAACCTGCCCTGTCGCTCCGCCACAAAGTAACCGTCGGGGGCCTTCGGGAACTCAGGCCCACCTCTACCGGGATGGAGCCACCTGCCCCTTAGCCCCCAACATCGGAATCACTCGCGAGTACTCCTAGGAGCCAACCCGACTTTAATCACCACAAGTATCATATATTATGTATAAGTATATACCCGTGACCACCTCCCAAGTGATCACGTCCCGATAGTATAGCATGGCAGATAGACAAGAATGTAGGGCCACTGATGGTAAACTAGCATCCTATACTAAGCATTTAACATGCTACACTACTCTAATGCAAGGAGTATATAAGAGAGTAGGCGATATCTGGTGATCAGGGGGGGCTTGCCTGGTTGCTCTGGCAAGAGAGAGGGGTCGTCAACACCGTAGTCGTACTGGGTAGCGGCGGCGGCGGTCTCGATGTCTAGCGAGAGAAGAGGGGGAAGAAACAATAAATATAATGCAAACAAAAGCATGACGATGCATGACATGACAAAGCGCGATGCTAGGTGTGCCCTAACGCAGTACGAGGTGGTACCGGTGAAGGGGGAAAACATCTGGGAAAGTATTCCCAGTGTTTCGCGTTTTCGGACAGATGAACCGGAGGGGGAAAGTTGCGTGTTCGGTATGCTAGGGATGCGTGGTGGACGAACGGTTTGCTTATCCGGATTCGTCTTGTCGTTCTAAGCAACTTTCATGTACAAAGTTTTTTCATTCGAACTACGGCTTATTTTATATTAATTTTCAAAGTTTTATTGATACTCTGGAATTTCAGGAATTAACATTAATTCGAAAATAAAAGGAAAATGGCTATGGGTACCCAGAAGTGTACCCAACAATATATGCATATGTATGACATGTGGGGCCAGGGGCTGGGTTGACCCAGTCAATATTTTGACTAGTCCAAAGTGAACAATTTATGTGGATCCCAATTGTCATGGACTCGTTTTATTTAACAGGTTCTTGACTAAATTTACTTAGCTTAATTAGGGGGTTTGGGGCTATACTAATTAGGGCCTCCCTAATTAACAAGGGGGTCGGGCCCATGTGCCAGTGGTCCAAATCGGCCTCTGGTGAGGCCGTGCCCGCATGCACGTACTCGTAGAGTACGACGCCGACGACCATGGTGTTGGCCGGGGGAAGGCTCGGCACAGGGGGGCGCGAGCAGGCCCGGGCAGAGGTGGACACCGCCGGACCGAGGCGGAT
>NC_041384.1:216551310-216571933 GCF_002162155.2 Triticum dicoccoides
GGGGGGGGGGCAGCGGCGGCCTCCGGCAATGTCTTGCTAGGCGGCCAGAGCAGCAGCTTGCCACGGTGGTAGGAGTGAGAGGGCGACGGGAGGAGACGGAGGGCGAGGGTGCGTGGTCTCGGGCGGGGTAGCACGGTCCGATGCACGCAGAAGGAGGCGGCGGCGGTTGGGGTAGTAAGCGGCAACAACAGGTAGCGTAGCCGGCGGCTAGTAGAAGCAACAGAGGGCACCGGTGGTGGCACGCAGCGCACGAGACATCAGCAATAGCAGTGGGTGAGCAAGGCACGGCCTGGGCAGGTGCTGGTGCACGCAGGTGCGGGCGAATGCAGCAAGTACGGAATCCGAACGGGGCCACGACGTGCGGTTGTGGACAGGCACACGACGAGCTTCGGCCATGGTGGCCTTGGCAGGTGAAGGCGGCTACGTCAACCAATCAACATAGGGGAGATGGTGGTTCCGGAGAGAATCTCACCACGAGCGCGACGGCGAGGCCGGGGAGGCCGCAGGTGGACCGGAGTGGTAGCAATCGATGGTGAGATGGCGGCGACCGACGAAGAAGACCGACGATGGTGCCGCGTACAGTGGTTGCTTCGCTCGATCTCGATACGTAGTCGAAGGAGACGGTGTCGGGGAGGCTACTGGACGTCTTCGCGTGACTTGGGGTGATCGCGGACCGCAGCATCGAACGACGCGTGCGGTCGCCACATCGAGCAGCCGAGCTCGATTTCGAGCAGACGGGGAGGGGGCGACGGGGAAAAGAGGGGGAATCGGTCGAGGCGGACCTAGGGTTACCAGGGGACATGTTTATAGTGTTGGGGAGGCAACATGGAGGCCATCCACGGCGAGGGGGCTCGGATGAGCGCCACGGCTCTCCTCTGCCTCTTGTAGTGGGAGGTGGAAGAAATGCCGTGGCCTGGTGGGCTGGGCTGCACTATGGCAACTAGGGCCCAGTGCAACAATGTTAGTTTTTCTTCTTTCTTTTTGTTTTCAATTTTTCATTTTAGCTTGACCACCAGATGACTTTTGTAAATTATGCAACTTGTCACATAATCATCATTGCATCATATAGCACTACCACAAAAAGTTTAAGGTCTTTCCAAAAGGTTTAAATATTTTTAGAAATCAAAAAGGCCAAGCAATGTGTTGTTGGTCAACTTTTTCAATTCCTAGGGGCATTTTTGGAGTTCCAAAAGTGTGGGTTTTATTTTTATAACGGCTTTGGTAATTTTTGCAATATTACAAACATTTTACTTTTACTACCAAAAGAAATAATTTATTTGACTTGCAATTTGAATTTGAATTTGACTTTCAATTTATTAATTGAAAATTTGAGTTAGTAAAGCTTGATGACATGGCACCATTAGGGGGAGATTACTGTAGCATGATTATCGGGGTGTTACACATCCCCAAGCTTAGATGCTTGAGTATACTTGAAATATTTATTTGGGGTGCCTTGGGCATCCCTAAGCTTGAGCTCTTGCCTCTCTTTATTCTTGTCATATTGATAGCTCCTTGATCATCGAACACTTCATCCACACAAAACTTTAACAAAAACTTTGTGAGATTCGTTAGTGTAATAAAGCAAATCACTACCTTTAGGTACTATTGCAAACTTATTACAATTTCATATTAGAACTATATCTACTGTATTCCAACTTCACCATGCTTCATACCCCTTGATACTACCCATAGATTCATCAAAATAAGCGAACAACTCATATAAAACAGAATCTGTCAAAAACAGGACAGTCTGTAGTAATCTGGAAGTTTAGTATACTTCTGTAACTCCAAAAAATTCTGAAAAATATGAAAAATTAAAACATTTATATAGAAGTATTGTGCAAAAATTTTCAGACCCATTTGACTTTCCAGTAAAAAATTTAAAATCACGCGCTACAGCCAAAGTTTCTGTTTTTGTACTGTACATAGTAAACAAGCAATCTAATCACCCTAAAACCGAAGCTTGGCACATTATTTTTATAATACAATGGATATATACAAGGGGATAATTATTTTCAGAGAAGCTTCCATGAATTTTTTTACATTGTTTCCATTAGCAAGAACACAAGTGGTCAAGGTGGAACCTCATTTCTTCAATGCATAATCTTCCAATCACTTCTCTTATTGAAAAACATTTTAGGCATGAGAGGCAAGTAATTTTTTTTGTATTTTCATTCTTTTAAATTTTTTGTATGTTTCACCCACAACTAAACATAAACAAAAAGGAACAAAATCTACTTAGTGAAGAAAGCAAACAAGCACACATGAGAATATCAACCCCACGCTATTGCTCCCTGGCAACGGCGCAAGAAAAGAGCTTGATAATCCCCAAGTGCGGGGAATCATCATAGCAATTCCCAAAGGTGGAAGTGATAATTATGGAGTGTCGAACCCACAAGGAGCTAAAGGTAAGATCAATATTCTCTCAAGTTCTATCCGCCACTGATACGACTCTACGTACACTGAACGTTTGCTTCCAACTAGAAACGAGAAATAAAACTACGTTGTGGGTATGAAGAGGATAACTTTGCATGATATCGGAGGGATAAAATATCAAAGTAGGGGCTGTTATCATAAAGTTAGAATATATTACTAATATATAAATAGTGAGTGGGGAATAATGATGGATTGGTGTGCGGAATTGTCTTAGGCAATTGTTAAGAAGACCGATAGTCGTCATTGCAATTTCATATGAGGGAGAGGCATACGTTAACATACTTTCTCTTCTTGGATCATATGCACTTATGATTGGAACTCTAGCAAGCATCCGCAACTACTAAAGATCATTAAGGTAAAACCAACCATAGCATTAAAGCATCAAGTCCCCTTTATCCCATACGCAACAACCCCCTTACTCGGATTTATGCTTCTGTCACTCAAGCAACCCACTATAAGCGAATCATGAACGTATTGTAACACCCTACAGCAGGAATCCCTCATGCTTGCGCGACATGGAGGGCACAATAGGACAACACCAAAATAAAACATACAACTCATACCAATCTAGATCATCAATCAACCCAAAGACAAAGGATATCTAGTCAAAACATCATAGGATGGCAACACATCATTGGATCATAATATGTGGCATAAAGCACCATGTTCAAGTAGGGATTACAGCGGGATGCGGGAGAGTGGACCGCGTAAAAGAGATGAGGATGGTGATGTTGATGAAGACGATCACCGCGGTGATGATTCCCCTCCCGATGGCACTCCGGTGCCACCGAGAGAGAGGAGGTGAGGTTCTCCCCTTGTGCTTCGTCTTCCATGGCCTCCCCCTGGATGGGGAGAGGTTCTCCCTCTGGTCCTTGGCCTTCATGAGGATGATGGCCCCTCCGGGATCCTCCTCCAAGCCCTCCGGTGATGATGGCCCCCTCCGGCAGGGTGCCAGAGAGGGCCTGGATTGATTTCTCGTGGCTACAGAGGCTTGTGATGGCAGAACTTCCGATCTAGGTTAATTTCTGGAGGTTTGGGTATTTATAGGAGAGGTTTGCGTCAAGAACAAGTCAGGGGGCCCCACAGGAAGTCCACGAGGCACAGGGGTGCACCTATCCATTATGTCCCTAAGAAGGGAGGTATTACTGTTGTTCCCAATGATAGAGATGAATTGATCCCACAAAGAATTGTTACAGGCTATGGAATGGTAATTAATTTCCGCAAATTAAATAAAGCTACTAAAAAGGATCATTACCCTTTACCTTTTATTGATCAAATGCTATAAAGATTATCTAAACATACACATTTTTTGCTTTCTAGATGGTTATTCTGGTTTCTCACAAATACCTGTGTGAAAAGAGGATCCAGAAAAGACCACCTTTACTTGCCCTTTTGGTACCTTTGCTTATAGACGTATGCCTTTTGGTTTAGTAATGCACCTGCTACCTTTCAAAGATGTATGACTGCAATATTCTCTGACTTTTGTGAAAAGATTGTTGTGGTTTTCATGGATGACTTTTCCGTATATGGAACTTCTTTTGATGATTGCTTAAGCAACCTTGATTGAGTTTTGCAGAGATGTGAAGAAACTAATCTTGTCTTGAATTGGGAGAAGTGCCACTTTATGGTTAATGAAGGCATTGTCTTGGGGCATAAAATTTCTGAAAGAGGTATTGAAGTTGATAAAGCTAAAGTTGATGCTATTGAAAAGATGCCGTGTCCAAAGGACATTAAAGGTATAAGATGTTTCCTCGGTCATGCCGGTTTTTATAGGAGGTTCATTAAAGACTTCTCAAAAAAATCCAGGCCTCTGACTAACCTCTTACAAAAGGATGTTCCTTTTGTCTTTGATGATGATTGTGTAGAACCATTTGAAATACTTAAGAAAAATTTGATTTCTACACCTATTGTTCAGCCTTCAGATTGGAATTTACCCTTTGAAGTTATGTGTGATGCTAGTGATTATGTTGTAGGTGATGTTCTAGGAAAAAGAGTTGATAAGAAGTTAAATGTTATCCAATATGCTAGTAAAACTCTAGACAGTGCCCAGAGAAATTATGCTACTACTGAAAAGGAATTTTTAGCAGTTGTATTTGCTTGTGATAAGTTCAGACCTTATATTGTTGATTCTAAAGTAACTGTTCACACTGATCATGCTGCTATTAAATATCTTATGGAAAAGAAAGATGCTAAACCTAGACTTATTAGATGGGTTCTCCTACCACAAGAATTTGATTTGCATATTATTGATAGAAAAGGAGCTAAGAACCCCATTGCAGACAACTTGTCTAGGTTAGAGAATGTTCTTGATGACCCACTACCTATTGATGATAGCTTTCCTGATGAACAATTAGCTGTCATAAATGCTTCTCGTACTGCTCCATGGTATGCTGATTATGCTAATTACATTGTTGCTAAATTTATACCACCTAGTTTCAGATACCAGCAAAAGAAAAAGATTTTCTATGATTTAAGACATTACTTTTGGGATGACCCACATCTTTATAAAGAAGGAGTAGGTGGTGTTATTAGACGTTGTGTACTGTGACGCCCTCGATTCAATCGTACACTAATCATACACGCAAATGTGTTCGATCAAGATCAAGGACTCATGGGAAGATATCACAACACAACTTTAGACACGAATTAAAATAATACAAGCTTTATATTACAAGCTAGGGGCCTCGAGGGCTCGAATACATAAGCTCGAATACACAACAGTTAGCGGAAGCAACAATATCTGAGTACAGACATAAGTTAGACAAGTTTTGCCTTAAGAAGGCTAGCACAAAAGCAACATTGATCGAAAAGGCAAGGCCTCCTGCCTGGGAGCCTCCTAACTACTCCAGGTCGTCAGCGGCCATCACATAGTAGTAGGCACCCTCGGGGTAGTAGTAGTCATCAGTGGTGTCGTCTGGCTCCTGGGATCTGTCATCTGGTTGCAACAATTGGGTATATGGGAAAAGAGGTAGCAAAGCAACCGTGAGTACTCACCCAAAGTACTCGCAAGACTTGCATCAGATCTAAACTAAGTTTGCATCTGTATTCAAGGAAATGGGCTATATATGTGGACTAAGCTGCAGAATGCCAGAAAAGAAGGGGAAAGCCTAGGCTATCAAAGACTAGCATCTTCAAGCATCTTCAAGCATCTTGCAGCATATAGAAGAGTACAGATGAACATAATGTAAAGTAGTAGTAGTGTTATCAACTTCGGCTAGAGATCCTTTCTCGACTCCCTGCGAGAAAGCAATCCCAGAGCCATACTATCCATTTCTCATAAGCATTTCTCATCTCAAGTATCCAATTTTAGTTGTATCAATCGGGATACAACTCCAAGTGTCTGTTACCGTAGGACAGGCCATCGATAGATGTTTTCTTCCCTGCACGGGTGCACCAACTTACCCACCATGCTCGATTAACTCCGGCCGGACACACTTTCCTGGGTCATGCCCGGCCTCGGACAAACGATACGCTGCAACCCGACCTAGGCTTGATAGAGAGGTCAGCACGTCAGACTAAACCTGTGCCCCAGGGATCTTGGGACATTGCCCAGGAACCCCTAGCTACCTCCTTAAAAAGGCAGGTGCTTACCAGTCCAACCGGGCGCACACTGCTCGGTCGCTGACGTCTATTAAGCTTCGGCTGATGCATACGACACAGAACGCCCATACTACGCCCTTGTGATGGTTAGTGCTATCAGGCCAGAGGCCCCTCGGATCAAATATCCAAACCGTTAGTGTGTTGGTAGTGCGGTCACGAGCAGAGACTCACGAAAGATGTGACCCCGTCGCCCTGTCTCGAGTACTTGCGGCAAGGGCTAAGAATGCCCGGCCACGCCTCGTGTTCAACTCTTGGGTACCCTCCAGGTCAACCCGTCTCCACATCACTCGCGGGTACCCCTCAGGGTCGACCCGCCTTTCCAAGTAACAGTTGTAAAGTCCAAGTATATGTGTGACCAAAAATCAAGGGGAAAACCCGAGGAATCACCCTCGGTGAATTCCACTCGATGTAATCATCAAGGTGAACGTAAGAGGAACCACCCTCGAGATTCACACTTGAGGGGTTCCACGACAGAGTCGTATCGGAAGTGGTTAAGGAGGAAATCACCCTCGATGACCACGACCGAATAGCTACACTACAGAGATCTCATCCGGAGTGATGTATGAGATTCCACCCTCGGCAATCGATGGTAACTCTGCAGAGTCGAGCAACAAAAGGGGCGTGATGTGATGTGAGGTGTCAGGGCCTGGACATTGATCATGTTGATCAAGACATCGAACATAAAGTGGGGAAACAAGGACAAGGTGGAGGTCACTGATGGATCTCTAACCAACCTATACTAAGCAGATTAGAATAAGCAGGTAAGGTATGAAAGCTGGTAACAAAAACAGGCTATGCATCAGAGTAGGATCATACAAAAAGCAGTAGCGATTCTAATGCAAGCATGAGAGGGAAAGAAATGGGCGATATCGGAATGCTCAAGGGGGGGTTGCTTGCCTGGTTGCTCAGACGAGAAGGAGGGGTCGTCGGTGACGTAGTCGATCACAGCGGCATCGGCAGCCGTCACGGGGTCTACCGAAGAGTAGAGGGGCGATAAACAGTAAATACATAGCAAGCAAGTGCATAACAGGACAACAGGCAGAGCTAGACGTGTTCTAACACGGTGCTACATGTTACCGGCAAAGGGGATAACATCCGGGAATGCTTTCCCAAGTTTGGCATTTTCGAACATACGAACCAGACGGGAAAGGTTGCATGTTCGCTATGCTAGGGACACGTGAGACATGAACGGAGAGCTTATTCGGATTTGTCTCGTTGTTCTGAGCAACTTTCATGTATAAAACTTTTTCATCTGAGTTACAGATTATTTTCTATGATTTATCGAAGTTTAAAGCATATTTCTGTAATTTAAACTAACTCGGAAATTAAAAGGGAAAATGCTATGGGTACCCAAAAGTGTACCCAGCCAGAGGCACAATGAGGCTGACAGGTGCGGCCCTATTGACTGCCTAGTCAACAGTTAACAGTGGACTGTTGACTGGTCAACTGACCAAGGGGCCCACGTGTCATTGACTCCACTATTAACAGTGTTTTTAATTGAATTAGTTAACTTAGTTAGTGATACGTCCATTTTGCATCATACTTTTATATCAATATTCATTGCATTATGGGCTGTTATTACACATTATGTCACAATACTTATGCCTATTCTCTCTTATTTTACAAGGTTTACATAAATAGGGAGAATGCCGGCAGCTAGGATTCGGGATGGAAAAGGAGCAAATATTAGAGACCTATTCTGCACAGCTCCAAAAGTCCTGAAACTTCACGGATGATGTTTTCCAAATATATAAAAAACATTGAGCGCAAGAACTTCACCAGGGGGGCACACCCTGCCCAAGAGGGTGGGGGGCGTGCCCTACCCCCTGGGTGCGCCCCTACCTCGTGGGCCCCCTGGTGGCCCTCCGATGACCATCTTCTGCTATATGGACTCTTTCGATGGGAAAAAATCACAAGCCATCTTCTCGGACGAAACTCCGTCGCCACGAGGCGGAATCGTGTGATGAATGTCAAAGAATTGGTAATATTAGTAGACGTCAAGAAATGCCTATGAATTATTCACTTGTTATTGAACCATTTGATGTTTGGGGCTTTGACTATATGGGACCTTTTCCTTCCTCTAATGGTTATACACATATTTTAGTTGTTGTTGATTACATTACTAAGTGGGTATAAGCCATTCCAACTAGTAGTGCTGATCATAACACTTCTATTAAAATGCTTAAAGAAGTTATCTTTCCAAGGTTTGGAGTCCCTATATATTTAATGACTGATGGTGGTTCACATTTTATTCATGGCGCTTTCCGTAAAATGCTTGCTCAATATGATGTTAATCATAGAATTGCATCTCCTTATCACCCTCAGTCTAGTGGTCAAGTAGAATTGAGTAATAGAGAACTCAAATTAATTTTGCAAAAGACTGTTAATAGCTCCAGAAAGAATTGGTCCAAGAAACTTGATGATGCATTATGGGCCTATAGAACTGCATATAAAAATCCTATGGGTATGTCTCCGTATAAAATGGTCTATGGAAAAGCATGCCACTTACCTCTCGAACTAGAACACAAGGCTTATTAGGCTATTAAAGAACTAAATTATGATTTTAAACTTGCCGGTGAGAAGAGGTTATTTGATATTAACTCACTTGATGAATGGAGAACCCAAGCCTACGAAAATGCCAAGTTGTTTAAAGAAAGAGTTAAAAGGTGGCATGATAAAAGAATACAAAAGCATGAGTTTAATGTAGGTGATTATGTATTGCTATACAACTCTCGTTTAAGATTATTGCAGGAAAACTTCTCTCTAAATGGGAAGGTCCTTACATTATTGAAGAGCTCTACCGTTCCGGTGCCATAAAAATCAACAACTTCGAAGGCACAAATCTGAAGGTGGTAAATGGTTAAAGAATCGAACATTATATCTCAGGTAATCCCATAAAATGTTGAAACCAATGTTATTGAAACTGTAACCCTGGAGGAATACTTAAGGGAGACTTTCCGGAATGTTTCAGACTCCGAAAAGGAATAGGTATGTGGTACGGTAAGTGAACCGACTCCAAAACAGTTTTTAAGGAAATATTTCTCCGTTTTGGAATATTTAGAAAAATAGAAAAATAAGCAGCAGTCTGAAAAGGACACGAGGGCTCAACGAGGGTGGAGGGCGCGCCCTACCCCCCTGGGCGCGCCCCCTACCTCGTGGGCACCTCGTGTGCTCTCTGGACTCTGTTTCCTTACAGAACACGTATTTTGGTCAGTAAAAAATCATTATATAACCACCCAGGGGTTTCGACTCCCGTATCACGCAAATATCTCTTGTCTTTGTTTTTAGTTGTCCTGCTGCACGCAGAGCAACATGTCATCCCAGGATTCAGAAGGAGAAAGCTATGTGGCTCATTACCTTGCAGATCCTAAGGTCTATGGGGATGTAGAGCATTGCGGTTGGACTACGGAAGAAGAAGAGGACTATGAACCCAAGGGAAAGGAGGAGACGAGCTCAGATGAAGATGAAGTCCCACTACCCCAACCTGGGTACATGCATGTGGAGTTCAAAAAGTCAAGCCTCTCAGATAGGGTAAAGAATCCTAAGATCGAGTTTATCCCTTTTCGCCTCTTGCAGGAGAACAAGCAGGAACTATGCAAAAAGATACTGAGCTTGGAGCAGGAGATCGAGGACATAAGGGACCAAAATTCTGTCCTCAAGCGCAAATTAAGGGATAAGCCTACGCCATCAACAAGATCACCACCGTCTCCACCAACAAAGAAGAATTGAGTATCTGGTATGGGCACTCCACTTGGCAACTACCAAGCTTGGGGGAGTGCCCCGGTATCTATCACCATCACTTTTATCTGTACCGTTTTTCTTAGTTCGATCCTTTTGGTAATATTTTGATCTAGTAGAATAAAAGTTCTTAGTATGATCTAGTCATGAGTTTTTCTTTATTATACTTCTATGTAATCGAGTCCTTGAGCTATATAATAAAGATTAGTGTTGAGTCAAGGGCTTGCTTATTTTTGCCATGATCCCAAATAAAAGAAAAGAAAAGAGAAAGAAATAAAAAGAAACAAAGAGATCATGTGACTCTTATGGAGAGTAATGAGCTCACATAGAAAGAGTATGATGAATAAAAGTTGTTGAAGGTTGACAAACATAGTTTTGGCCATCGTTGCAATTAATAGGAAGTAATACAGAAAGAGAGGTCTTCACATATAAATATACTATCTTGGACATCTTTCATGATTGTGAGCACTCATTAAAATATGACATGCTAAATAGTTGACATTGCACAAGGAAGACAACATAATGGGTTATGTTTTATTACATCTAAGATAAATTATATTGTCTTGGATCCTCCAACATGTTGAGGTTGCCTTTCTCCCTCACGATAGCCAAATTCATTGCACCAAGTAGAGATACTACTTGTGCTTCCAAATACCCTTAAACCAGTTTTGCCATGACAGTCCATCATACCTACCTATGGATTGAGTAAGACCCATCAAGTAAGTTGTCATCGGTGCAAGCAATAAAAATTGCTCTCTAAATATGTATGACTGATTGGTGTGGTAGAAATAAGCTTTATACGATCGTGTGATATGGAAGTAATAAAAGCGACAAACTGCATAATAAAGGTCCATATCACAAGTGGCAATATAAAGTGATGTTCTTTCGCATTAGGATTTTGTGCATTTACCCACAAAAGCGCATGACAACCTCTGCTTCCCTATGCGAAGGGCCTATCTTTTACTTTTATCTCCTACATTGCATAAGAGTCATGGTGATCTTCACCATTCCTTTTTACATTTTATCCTTTGGCAAGCACAATATGTTGGAAAGATCCTGGTATATATGGCTAATTGGATGTGAGTTTTCATGAACTATTATTGTTGACATTACCCTTGAGGTAAAACATTGGGAGGCAAAACTATAAGCCCCTATCTTTCTCTGTGTCCAATTAAAACTCCATACCCATAAGTATTGCGTGAGTGTCAGCAATTATGAAAGACTAGATGATAGTTGAGTATGTGGACTTGCTGAAAAGCTCTTATACATTGACTCTTTCCTATGTTATGATAAATTGCAATTGCTTCAATGACTAAGACTATAGCTTGTCAGTTTTCAATGAAGTTCACGATTCATACTTGATATTGTGATTGAATTATTACTCTAGCATAAGATATTATATGACAAGAATTATATAAATTTATGTTCTAAGAATGATCATGATGCCCTCATGTCCGTATTTAATTTTTATCGACACCTTCATCTCTAAACATGTGGACATATTTTTTGATTTTGGCTTTTCGCTTGAGGACAAGCGAGGTCTAAGCTTGGGGGAGTTGATACGTCCATTTTGCATCATGCTTTTATATCAATATTTATTGCATTATGGGCTGTTATTACACATTATGTCACAATACTTATGCCTATTCTCTCTTATTTTACAAGGTTTACATAAAGAGGGAGAATGCCGGCAGCTAGGATTCTTGCTGGAAAAGGAGCAAATATTAGAGACCTATTCTGCACAGGTCCAAAAGTCCTGAAACTTCATGGATGATGTTTTCCAAATATATAAAAAACATTGAGCGCAAGAACTTAACCAGGGGGGCACACCCTACCCACGAGGGTGGGGCGTGCCCCCTACCTCGTGGGCCCCCTGGTGGCCCTCCGGTGACCATCTTATGCTATATGGACTCTTTCGATGGGAAAAAAATCACAAGCCATCTTCTCGGACGAAACTCTGCCACCACGAGGCGGAACCTTGGCGGAGCCAATCTAGGGTTCTGGCGGGGCTGTTCTGCCGGGGAAACTTCCCTCCCAGAGGGGGAAATCATCACCATCGTCATCACCAACGCTCCTCTCATCGGGAGAGGGCAATCTCCATCAACATCTTCATCAGAACCATCTCATCTCAAAACCCTAGTTCATCTCTTGTATCCAATTCTTGTCTCCAAGTCCGGGATTGGTGCTAGTAGGTTGCTAGTAGTGTTAATTACTCCTTGTAGTTGATGCTAGTTGGTTTAATTGGTGGAAGATCATATGTTCAGATCCTATATGCATATTAATACCCCTCTGATTATGAACATGTTTGTGCTTTGTGAGTAGTTACTTTTGTTCCTCAGGACATGGGAGAAGTCTTGCTATTAGTAGTGATGTGAATTTGGTATTCGTTCGATATTTTGATGAGATGTATGTTGTCTCTCCTCTAGTGGTTTTATGTGAACGTCGACTACATGACACTTCACTATTGTTTGGGCCTAGAGGAAGGCATTGGGAAGTAATAAGTAGATGATGGGTTGCTAGAGTGACAGAAGCTTAAACCCTTGTTTATGCGTTGCTTCATAAGGGGCTGATTTGGATCCATACGTTTCATGCTATGGTTAGGTTTACCTTAATACTTTTGTTGTATTTGCGGATGCTTGCAATAGAGGTTAATCATAAGTGGGATGTTTGTCCAAGTAAGGGCAGCACCCAAGCACCGGTCCATCCACATACCAAATTATCAAAGTACCAAACGTGAATCATATGAGCGTGATGAAAACTAGCTTGACGATATTCCCATGTGTCCTCGGGAGCGCTTTACATCATATAAGAGTTTGTCGTCCTTTGCTACAAAAAGGATTGGGCCATCTTGCTGCACCTTACTTACTTTTGTTACTTGTTGCTCGTTACAATTATCTTATCACAAAACTATCTGTTACCACTTATTTCAATACTTGCAGAGAATACCTTGCTGGAAACCGCTTATCATTTCCTTCTGCTCCTCGTTGGGTTCGACACTCTTACTTATCGAAAGGACTATGATAGATCCCCTATACTTGTGGGTCATCTAGACTCTTTTCTGGCGCCGTTGCCGGGGAGTGAAGCGCCTTTGGTAGGTGGAATTTGGTAAGGAAAAATTTATATAGTGTGATGAAATTTACTGTCACTTGTTACTATGGAAAGTAATCCTTTGAGGGGCTTATTCGGGGTATCTTCACCCCGACCAGTAGAGCAAAGAGTTGCTCCGCAACCTACTGAACCTAGTGAAAATGAAATGCTTGCTTTGAAATTCCTTTGGGTATGGTAGAAAAACTTCTAGCTAATCCTTTTTTGGGAGATGGACAAAACATCCTGATGAGCATCTAATATATGTGGATGAAGTTTGTGGATTATTTAAGCTTGCATGTGTACCCGGAGATGTTGTTAAGAAGAAGGTCTTCCCTTTATCTTTGAGGGGAGATGCATCGACATGGTATAGGCTATGTGATGATATGGAGTCTTGCAACTACAAACGATTGAAATTGGAATTTCATCAAAAGTTTTATCCTATGCATCTTGTTCATCGTGATCGCAATTATATATATATATATAATTTTTGGCCTCGCGAAGGAGAAAGCATTGCTCAAGCTTGGTGGAGGCTTAAATCAATGTTATATTCATGCCCCAATCATGAGCTCTCAAGAGAAATGATTATTCAAAATTTTTATGCTCACCTTTCTGATAACAATCGCACCATGCTTGATACTTCTTGTGCTGACTCTTTTATGATGAAGACTATTGAATTCAAATGGGATTTATTGGAAAGAATTAAATGCAACTCCAAAGATTGGGACTTCGACAATGGTAAGGTGTCAGGTATGACACCTAGTTTTGATTGTGTTAAATCTTTTATGGATACCGATATTTTCCGTAAATTTAGCACTAAATATGGACTTGACTCTGAGATAGTAGCTTCTTTCTGTGAATCTTTTGCTGCTTATGTTGATCTCCCCAAGGAGAAGTGGTTTAAATATCATCGTCCCATAGAAGTAAAAGTAGCTGCACCTATTAAAGTTGAAGAAAAGACTATTACTTATAATGATCCTATTGTTCCTACTTCTTATGTTGAGAAACCGCCTTTCCCTGTTAGGATCAAGGATCATGCTAAAGCTTCAACTGTGGTTCGTAAAAGCAATATTAAAACATATACACCTCCTAAGCAAGTTAAAGTTGAACCTAATATTGCTATTGTTAAAGATCTCTTGTCTGATAATATAGATGGGCATGTTATTTATTTCTGTGATGAAACTGCTAGAATTGCTAAACCCCGTGATACAGATAAACCTAGACCTGTGGTAGGTATGCCTGTTATTTCTGTTAAGATAGGAGATCATTGTTATCATGGCTTATGTGATATGGGTGCTAGTGCTAGTGCAATACCTATTGACTTATACAAAGAAATTATGCATGACATTGCACCTGTTGAATTAGAAGATATTGATGTCACAATTAAACTTGCTAATAGAGATACTATTTCACCAATGGGAATTGTTAGAGATGTTGAAGTCTTGTGTGGGAAAACTAAATATCCTGCTGATTTTCTTGTTCTTGGTTCCCCACAATATAGCTTCTGTCCCATTATATTTGGTAGACCCTTTCTAAATACTGTTAATGCTACCATAGATTGCAAAAGAGATGTTGTTACTATCTGTTTAGATGATATGATTCATGAATTTAATTTTTCTAAATTTAGTAGACAGCACCGTGAAGAAGAATTACCTAGTAAATATGAAATTATTGGTCTTGCTTCCATTGCCGTACCTCCTAGTGACCCTTTAGAACAATATTTGCTAGACCATGAAAATGATATGTTTATGAATGAAAGAAGGGAATTAGATGAAGTATTCTTTAAACAAGAATCTATTATGAAACACAATTTACCTGTTGAAATCCTAGGAGATCCTCCTCCACCCAAGGGTGATCCCGTGTTTGAGCTTAAACCTTTACCGGACACTCTTAAATATGCTTATCTTGATGAGAAAAAGATATATCCTGTTATTATTAGTGCTAACCTTTCAGAACATGAAGAAGAGAGATTATTGAAAATTCTGAAGAAGCACTGTGCTGCTATTGGGTATACTCTTGATGATCTTAAGGGCATTAGTCCTACTCTATGCCAACATAAAATTAATTTGGAACAAGATGCTAAACCAGTTCGTGATCATCAACGCCGACTAAATCCTAAAATGAAAGAAGTGGTAAGAAAGGAGATACTAAAGCTC
This sequence comes from Triticum dicoccoides, assembly GCF_002162155.2. Classification (NCBI taxonomy): domain Eukaryota; kingdom Viridiplantae; phylum Streptophyta; class Magnoliopsida; order Poales; family Poaceae; genus Triticum; species Triticum dicoccoides. Next base: position 216,566,325 of record NC_041384.1, read on the forward strand.
CTTGAGGCAGGTATAATTTACCCCGTTGTTGATAGTCAGTGGGTAAGCCCTGTCCATTGTGTCCCTAAGAAGGGAGGTATTACTGTTGTTCCTAATGACAAAGATGAATTGATTCCTCAAAGAATTATTACTGGTTATAGGATGGTAATTGATTCCCGAAAATTAAATAAGGCTACTAAAAAGGATCATTACCCCTTACCTTTTATCGATCAAATGCTAGAAAGACTATCCAAACATACACATGTTTTCTTTCTAGATGGTTATTCTGGTTTCTCTCAAATACCTGTGTCAGCCAAAGATCAATCAAGACTACTTTTACATGCCCTTTTGGTACTTTTGCTTATAGACGTATGCCTTTTGGTTTATGTAATGCACCTACTACCTTTCAAAGATGCATGATGGCTATATTCTCCGACTTTTGTGAAAAGATTTGTGAGGTTTTCATGGACGATTTCTCCGTCTATGGATCTTCTTTTGATGATTTCTTGAGCAACCTTGATCGAGTTTTGCAGAGATGTGAAGAAACTAATCTTGCCCTGAATTGGGAAAAGTGCCACTTTATGGTTAATGAAGGTATTGTCTTGGGGCATAAAGTTTCTGAAAGAGGTATTGAAGTTGATAAAGCCAAGGTTGATGCTATTGAAAAGATGCCATGTCCCAAGGACATCAAAGGTATAAGAAGTTTCCTTGGCCATGCCGGTTTTTATGGGAGGTTCATTAAGGATTTCTCAAAAAATTCTCGGCCTCTGACTAATTTATTACAAAAAGATATACCATTTGTCTTTGGTGATGATAGTGTAGAAGCATTTGAAATACTTAAGAAAGCGTTGATTTCTGCACCTATTGTTTTTTTGACCCGGGTTTCTGCACCTATTGTTCAGCCACCTGGTTGGAATTCACCCTTTGAAATTATGTGTGATGCTAGTGATTATGCTGTAGGTGCTGTTCTAGGACAAAGAGTTGATAAGAAACTAAATGTTATTCAATATGCTAGTAAAACTCTAGACAATGCTCAAAGAAATTATGCTACTACGGAAAAAGAATTCTTAGCAGTTGTATTTGCCTGTGATAAGTTTAGACCTTCTATTGTTGATTCTAAAGTAACTATTCACACTGATCCTGCTGCTATTAAATATCTTATGGAAAAGAAAGATGATAAACCTAGACTTATTAGATGGGTTTTCTTTCTTCAAGAATTTGATCTACATATTGTTGATAAAAACGGAGCCGAGAACCCCGTTGCAGACAATTTGTCTAGGTTAGAAAATGTGCTTGATGACCCACTACCTATTGATGATAGCTTTCCTGATGAGCAATTAAATGTCATAAAGGCTTCTCATACTGCTCCATGGTATACTGATTATGCTAATTACATTGTTGCTAAGTTTATACCACCTAGTTTCACATACCAGCAAAAGAAAAAGTTCTTCTATGATTTGAGACATTACTTTTGGGATGACCACATCTTTATAAAGAAGGAGTAGATGGTGTTATTACAAGTTGTGTACCTGAGCATGAACAGGAACAGATCCTACGCAAGTTTCACTCTGAAGCTTATGGAGGGCACCATGCTGGAGATAGAACTGCACATAAGGTACTACAATCTGGTTTTATTGGCCTACTCTCTTCAAGGATGCCCATAAGTTTGTCTTATCTTGTGATGAATGTCAAATAATTGGTAATATTAGTAGACGTCAAGAAATGCCTATGAATTATTCACTTGTTATTGAACCATTTGATGTTCGGGCTTTGACTATATGGGACCTTTTCCTTCCTCCATTGGTTATACACATATTTTAGTTGCTGTTGATTACGTTACTAAGTGGGTAGAAGCTATTCCAACTAGTAGTGATGATCATAATACTTCTATTAAAATGCTTAAAGTAGTTATCTTTCCAAGGTTTGGAGTCCCTAGATATTTAATGACTGATGGTGGTTCACATTTTTTTCATGGTGCTTTCCGTAAAATGTTTTCTAAATATGATGTTAATCATAGAATTGCATCTTCTTATCACCCTCAGTCTAGTGGTCAAGTAGAATTGAGTAATAGAGAACTCAAATTAATTTTGCAAAAGACTGTTAATAGGTCCGGAAATAATTGGTCCAAGAAACTTGATGATGCATTATGGGCCTATAGAACTGCATATAAAAATCCTATGGGTATGTCTCCGTATAAAATGGTCTATGGAAAAGCATGTCACTTGCGTCTCGAACTAGAACACAAGGCTTATTGGGCTATTAAAGAACTAAATTATGATTTTAAACTTGCCAGTGAGAATAGGTTATTTGATATTAACTCACTTGATGAATGGAGAACCCAAGCCTATGAAAATGCCAAGTTGTTTAAAGAAAAAGTTAAAAGGTGGCATGATAAAAGAATACAAAAGCGTGAGTTTAATGTAGGTTATTATGTATTGCTATACAACTCTCGTTTAAGATTTTTTGCAGGAAAACTTCTCTCTAAATGGGAAGGTCCTTACGTTATCGAAGAGGTCTACCGTTCCGGTGCCATAAAAATCAACAACTTCGAAGGCACAAATCGAAAGGTGGTAAATGGTCAAAGAATCAAACATTATATCTCAGGTAATCCCATAAATGTTGAAACCAATGTTATTGAAACCGTAACCCCGGAGGAATACATAAGGGACACTTTCCGGAATGTTTCAGACTCCGAAAAGGAATATGTATGTGGTACGGTAAGTGAACCGACTTCAAAACAGTTTTTAAGGCAATATTTCTCTGTTTTGGAATATTTAGAAAAATAGAAAAATAAGCAGCAGTCCGGAAAGGACACGAGGGCTCCACGAGGGTGGAGGGCACGCCCTATGTAACGCCCCGAGACCGATGTGCCAGGTGTCGTCCAGTTATTCGTTGTTGTTGCCTTGTCATTTTCTTGCGTGTTGCATTTCATCATGTCATCATGTGCATAGCATCATCATGTTTTCAAAACTTGCATCTGTCCCGGTCTCCTCGTCCTCTCCGTTGTCCGTTCTGAGCCCAACCACACCTGCACACGCCCGCGGCATGTCCGAAATATTATTTTATAAGTGGCCAGAAAATGTTCTCGGAATGGGTTGAAAGTTGGCATGTGGTGTTGTTATGTTGTAGGTAGGCCGCTTGCCAAGTTTCATCGCATTCGGAGTTCGTTTGATAGCCCAACGGATAACTATAGTGACATTATAGTCCGTCTAACGTCGGACGTTTTCGGTCTCCGGAAACAAATGCCAGGCTCCCTCTCTCTTCTCCCCCTTGCAGTCTCACCAAAACCCACCTAGTCCATCCTCCTTCCCCTCTTCACTTCTGGAGTTGTTCGATGCGACCGCACGGTCCGAAACCCTCTCTGCACAGTGCATCGAACCCCTCACGTGCGCGTCCGAAATTGTCCCGGACCCGACCCGGACAGTCGTCACCGTTTGATCCGGATCATCCCCAAACGTCTACAAAACGTCATCGTTTTCCTATTTGGACTTCCTGGTGTTTTATTCTCGACCGCTCGATTTTAATTGGAGGGATGGATTAGCCCCTAAACTTCCCTCTTTACCATATATATAGTCCACTCCTAGACTATTTTGGACAAATCCCTAATTTCTAGGGATCCTCTAGCCGCCGCCGCCCCGTCTCATCACCCAGCTCGCGATCCCCATCCCACCAACCACCGAGCCCGAGCTCCACCTCGTTTTTCCCCACCGGACCAATCCATCGATCCACCTCCCTCCATCGATCCCCGAGTGCCCCTGCAGCCTCCCGCGTCTGATCCAGGGAGAGCAGCACCCTCCCGTGCTCCTCCACGACGTGCTCCTCCCGCGAGCCTGCTCCCTCCTCTGCTCCTTTCCTTCCCCTCGCTTCCTGCTCCCTCCTCTCACTTTTGTCTCTCTCTAAACCAGGCCACCGCCACCATGGCCTCAAGCTCCGTCGCTGCAGGGAACCAGGAGCCCGCCGCCCCGATGCAAGGACCCCGCGGTCGGATCCCGCCATTCCCGGCGAACTCCACCTCCCGTTCCCATCGCGCCGCCGTCGCCAGGAGCTCCTGCCACCTCCGTTGACATGCGCCCCTGCCTCTCCCGCTGCTGCATGCATTGCGTGGTCGAGCGTGCGAGCGACCCTGTGGGCTGCTGGTGCCGCCAAGGCCCATCGGCACCTTCCCTTTGCCAGATCCAGCCAGCGCCAGGCCTCCTCTGCTTCCAGTCGGGCCTTGGCCCATGGTGAGGAACCCCCCACCGCCTGTTCCTGTTAGGCCCGCAGCCAGATTCAGCCCGTTGATGTTTTTTTCAGGATCCGTGAATTTGTCTATTTATCCTAAGACTGCAGTTTTACAAAAAAGACCCTCATGTTCATGCATATAATAACTCACAATTCGTGCAACGGTTTAAAATGATTTATATATGAAACTTGCTCAGAATTTTGTCTAGTTTAATAATACGTCACTTTCATCCATGTTTAAAATGTCTAAAACGATGTTTGTTTAAATTTGCTCCTATGCCATGCTAAAATGCTTTATTTTATAACTAAATAACCGTAACTCGGTTTTTAACAATCTTTATATGTAAATGGGGTAGAAAAATGCCTAGTTTAACATGGTGACCTTTATTTGCATGTTAAACAACACTAAAATTGTGTTTAGGGCAGAACAGTACCAAACCTAATATATGCATATGAGGCGTTTCTGGAATTGTTGTTCGTTGTTTCCGGCCTCATTTAAACTTGACTAGATAGATAGTTTTATTTGCTTCACCCTCTTGCCATGTTTATCAACATTTAATATTGTTGAGTACATAACCGGGAGAGAACTAAATAATTGATGTGGCGTTTCGTCGATATGCAACGGAGTTGCATATTGACCCCCACTTAATTTGTAGGATTGTTTGTGCACTTTGCCATGTCATGCTTCATTAAACCGGACATGCATCATTCTTGTTTGCGCATCATGCCATGTCTATGTGGTGGTTGTTTACTATGTCGTTTGCTTCTTTCCGGTGTTGCTTCTTCGGGTTGGTTCCGATAATGTCGCGTTTGTGAGGACCCGTTCGTCTACGTCCGTTTATCTTCTTCATGGACTCGTTCTTCTTCCTTGCGGGATTTCAGGCAAGATGATCATACCCTCGAAATCACTACTATCTTTGCTATGCTAGTTTGCTCGCTCTTTTGCTATGCCATTGCTACGATGCCTACCACTTGCTTGCAAGCCTCCCAAATTGTCATGTCAAACCTCTAACCCACCATTGTCCTAGCAAACCGTTGATTGGCTATGTTACCGCTTTGCTCAGACCCTCTTATAGCGTTGCTAGTTGCAGGTGAAGATTGGAGGCCGTTCCTTGTTGGAACATTTATTTACTTGTTGGGATATCATTATATTACTATGTTATCTTAATGCATCTATATACTTGGGTAAAGGGTGGAAGGCTCGGCCTCTCGCCTAGTGTTTTGTTCCACTCTTGCCGCCCTAGTTTCCGTCATATCGGTGTTATGTTCCCGGATTTTTGCGTTCCTTACGCGGTTGGGTTATAATGGGAACCCCTTGATATTTCGCCTTGATTAAAGCTCTTCCAGCAATGCCCAACCTTGGTTTTACCATTTTCCACCTAGCCTTTTCTTTCCCTTGGGTTCTGCAG